>NW_026931877.1:0-49520 GCF_032062105.1 Saccostrea cuccullata
GGAAGAACAGTCAATTTTTCTGGTCAATTTCTAATTCCTGGAATATGTTTACAGCTCTAACTTGCCTAAAGATTATGCTGAACTTTTTCTATATTTAACAACTGAACATTGATTGAACAAAACAAGGCTGTCTCCTTTATCTATTTGTGAAGGACCTAGAAATAAACTTTCATCATTGGGAATTCATAATATACAAATTACTGTAAACATATAAAATTTGGCTATTCTTTTTGGCACTGTTGGAGGAGAGAAACTTCTGCTTTTTCAAATACAGTGCAAAATGCCTTGCACATATACACATGATAGGAACCTCCAGAAATTCGCTCATTCAAATTTACGCTTACTTTTTCAAAAATCAATTTCAGCCAAATATCGTAGTACATGCTAAATATAATACATTTACGAGGGCCGTTCAAAAAATACGTGGACTGTGCTATTATTTACTCTTACAGACGTCATATACATGTAGTTATGAAATTTCACAGAAATATGTATCTTAAAGATTCTAATAAATTTTGGGCAGATTTTCTGTATTTTGAAAAAAAAATCTACTAAAATTGTAGGTATTAGATATCTCTAATGGAGAGGTACGGAGCACAACAAAAAAAAATTGAAGCATGCGGAATCGAAAATCTAACTCATTAATTTTCTAAACTTCGTGACATTTTTCGACAATTTTTCTCAAATGTATCTTTAAATTGTTCTATTATAAGGTATTTAGATTTCTGACTTTATATTTGAAGAACTAAGAGAAATAAAGTGATTTTTCTCTGATACGATTCCGGTGAAAATGCCTGTGGAAATGACGTCTCCTAAATTGATGGCGCCTCACACTTCTGTTAAATTATGTGTAATGCATGAGATATCGCAAACATCGATCCAAAATATGCATAATAAAACAAGTAGTAAACTACGGTATTCGTGACATTCGTCCACAAATAGCAAATTGAAATTCTTGACCGTTAGACCTCTGTAAAAAAGCTATACGGGAGGACGGGAAGAAGATAATCGACGAAAACTTGACCCGGACTGTACAGAACGTGATTGAGAGTCACCAATATCACATATCTCATTAATTCCTGCAGTTTTGGTTTAAAACAAAAAAGAATATTCTTTACTTGTTTAATAGGTTTTACGCTTGACAAGAAATGGTGTTTGGATATTGAGTAGATAAGGTAAGTCAAACTGTACAGGTATTCAACATTCCAAAAAGTCGCGCCCTCTTGCGCTAGAGTTACCTACCTTATGTATTGATGACGTCAAACGAGGATAAACGTAAGATTCACACATGACACAATGCACAAGATACAAAACATAGTTGAACGTAAATGGAAACAATTTTGTATTAGAAAACTTGCATTATTATATTTATATCCGATGTACTTAACGTGAATTAAATGAAGATGTTTAAAATCAATGCCAATTGAGGTTAAATCTATTTTCATTTTTGCGCACATTGTTGTAAACAATGAAACATTACATACATTAGTCATTCTACGAAAACATGACGAATTAAGATTTTTTCTATGTCACTTGAAAAACGAATTCAAATGCAAATTTTTATGTCGCTACATTAATAAGATTTACAATTTTAAGATGGATTCTCAACCGTAAAAGAGTTCCAAAAGGATTGCGATAAACGTCTAAAAAACTTTTTTATCCTATATAAAAAGAAATAAAATCACTTCTTGCATTCTTTGCATGAATCGTCTTTCATTGGAAATCAATACCTGTCGCTAAAAATCGATTAACTTCCGTAACGACTTCGTTTCAAATTTAACATACAGAATTTAAAAAAGAAATAAAACTTATATCACAGAACTTTACATTTTTGATTTAAGTAGTGAGTCTGCCACTCAGTAGTATTTTAAATAGACGATTACATTTTCAAAATAAACTCGGGAGACAGGATTTTTGTTTATTTTTTCACTCCTGCTTCACATTCGTGAAAATATTAAAAAATCCTGTCCCACTCGTAAAATAAATTCCATATTCAACCAAAAATATTAAATATATCCTCTATTTCTTTCTTCATGAATGTATTAGTTCATCGATAGGCGCAGTTTAAAAGAAATCACATGCGGGCGGGACCATCTTCGCAAACCACGACCAAAAGATTTTTATGAAAATTATTACGCAAGCCACTCAATTGATGAAATTTAAAAAAAAATGAAAGTTATTCCTTAACAAATTTTTTTTATTAACATCTTTTAAACAGGTAATAAGTCATGGATTAATCGCTGGTGTTGACAGAGCTAACGGACAACGGTAGGTGCTCCTGTGTCGAAACCGGAGTGGGCGTGGGTAGCCCCCTTTCATGCACAAATAGACACTATATAGGCATTGAAAATTGGAAATTACTTTTTTGGTTGGTTTAGCCACCCCCCCCCCCCCCCCCCACACACACTTTCGATCCCCCCCCCCCAACACAGACTTTCCATTTCCTTCCGACACCCATGTGTTCAATATTATAACTTTAACTGATCAATATCCCGGCATCTGTGTTTATAATAAACTTGAAAATGAAAAGCGTTTTTAAAAACTGAGCTTGAATAATCGCTCAAATATCGGGGTATCTGTTAAAAAAAAAAGTCAGAAACTATATGACACCTGTTCAATTGGGTAAATATAAGGGCTTTATCAACATGTACAACATTCACAGTAATTGATCCAGACCCTGATCTTTTCATATTTTGCAAAATGTAAATACAATGCATGTGACAAATAAAACTAGAACTGTCCAATAGGGACAAATACCCCCCGCTGGGTTTTTCAGAGAAGGTGCCAATTCAAAAATACTTTATGGATCTAGAGGCGTTCACTATTTACTTATAAAAATTTACAGTAAAATATAAGTGCTCATTATGTTTCTTAGTTTAAAATATATTTTATTCATTTAATGAAATGGATTGAACAGCAGGCATGAATGCCTATGATCGTTCTCTCCATGTTTCTTAATGAGTGAAACAAAAGTGCAACCAAATGAAACATCAATACCTATACATTGTAATTCAATCGTAACATTTTTTTATTTCTGCATTAAAGAACTACATGTAGATGCTGTCATGAGACAGTAATACCCGCACTAAGGTGTTTGCCTCTAAATACACGCTCCTACATATTGGGCGACTTTCCAAGGAAATAATCAAAATAACTCTATCATTTACATGTATTAATCAAATTGATTATGAAATTCTCAGACCCTGTGACCTATAACTCAGAACGTCTTATACTTATTTTACACATGCTTAATTCATTATATACCAGTCTGAATTTTATTAATGATGTAAATTCATGCACGGATCTGTCGGGGGGGGGGGGGGTCAGGACCCCCCCCTGGAATTTACAAGGTTAAAAAATGTATACACTAAAACAAGGAAAAAGTTACAATGGACCCCCCTTGGAAAATGCAGATCCCCCCCCCCCCCCCCTGGTAAACACGAATATGTGTAAAATAGGTATGAAAAGTTAAACATTTGCGGCAATAGAAGTCACCACTACCCCCACCCCACCTTCACGATATTGGTTTTTGACGTTAGGGTGAGATTTACTTTAGGTTTTTTTTTATTGTCAATTTTTGGGATAGGTTTTTTTTTGTCGGCGGTGGCCCCCCCCCCCCCCCCCCTGGAAAAAAATTCTGGATCCGCGTCTGAAATTTGATTTTGATATATTTTTTGATAATAATTGGACCTTTTTAAATTTACTACCCCCCCCCCCCCCCCCCCCCCCATCGACACCACAATCACACAGCACATACTTTTTGGAATAGGCTAGATGGAAAAGGTTTGTTAAAATTTAATATCGTTTGTAATGAATTAATTTAAAATTTGTTCTTGTACTATACATGTGAACATGTAAATTTCTACATTACATCACGTTGCGTCACCCATTATGATATTTATAGATTAAACACCATTTGGCACACCTCGGCCGATTCCCACTTCATCTGATAAGGTGACGGAATCGACGAAAGTTCGCCAAAATGGCACATGGTTGCAGTCTGGTGTGCATTGGATTAATTCATTTTGTGTTATAATTGGCTTTATATTTCATGAAGTTTACGAGACACAGGGGGTCGGTAAGTAGAAGTCAACGATTAGGTTAAAGTTTAAAAAGGGTCAAAGATCATCCCATGCCACACTAGACGAATTTCATATTGTGAAGTTATCTCCCGTTGTTGATGTGACATTCAGTTACTGCCAAAACTGGTGCGGATCCAGAATTTTTTTCGGGAGTAGGGAGGGGGGTTCACATCTCAGTCAAAAAATTCCAGCCCAGAATTTCGTGACAAGCAGGAGAAAAAAAATGAAAACAAATAAACAAACAAAAAAACAATGATAGTGAGGTCAATGTTTTCTAAGTTTATAGGGAGAGGATGTCAAGAGTCATTTTTTACTTGCTACAGTATATAGTCTTGTTTAAATAACAAAGCAAATGCCAGATGGGGGGGGGGGGAGGGGGGATTCCAATCTTCCTACCCACTTCCTGTCCCTGAAATAACAATCTATTTTGTGATTACAGTTAAATGGTATATTTTTTTTCCATTTGACTAATTATTATACATATTTTGTTTCTTTTGTTTATAGTATGTCTGTCTATAAGTCTGCAAAAATTAAATCCTAGCTAGCTTGCCCATAAGTTTTAAGTGGGATGGGCAATACATATAGCTTCTACATTTTATAAGTTTATTTCTTGTGACAATTTAATAAGACCTTTTATTTGGGTACCATTAATTTTTACCTCTGATCGCTTGACATGGGATACACATTTTTACAAGAAAAATACCAAACTTTAAACTCTGCCTAATTTTTGATCAGTAGGTGCTAGGGCTTTCATACTTATCATGACATATTGTATTCATTTTGAACTGTCAACAGGTATAAATATGTTTGACCTTGACCCTAGAGTTTGAACCACTTAAAAAAAAATTAACCTTGGCAATTAACTTTTGAACAGGAATTACTAGAGATTTCTTTATTTAACATGTGCATTCCTTGTGACAAGACTTTCTTCTGATACTAACAATTTGAACCCTTGACCTTTGAGTTTGACATATATTTGAGAAACTTCAACCTTCGCCATAGGCTTCCATACTGGGACATCAGTGTTTCACAAACACATCTTATCTTCATTATTATTTGGTGGTGTCTCCATATGAGGGAAGATGTATTCACAACAAACAAACAAATTACTAAAGAAAATATAAAACATAAATATGTTGGTCATGCATATCTCTGCAGAAAAAAACAGCTTTTCAAATACTCCAACCATATTGTAACCCTTTCAAAACACTCATTTGAGCTTTTTTTGTTTCCTTAGCATATAATGTCTGTCGTGACGTGTTGTCCATCTGTTTGTCTGAAAACTTTTTACATTTTTAACTTCTCTAGAACCACTGGGCCAATTTTACCCAATTCATATAGAAATATGTACATTTGTATGTCAGACTCAGTCCATCTGTCTCAAAAAATTTAATCTTGGTTATCACGGTCATATCTACTGAATGAGAAGAGACATTCATATTAAAATTATTATTAGTATATTTACCTGTGAGAATGTCATGTTTTTTTTTTACATGTGACCTAGAAGTTTGACCAACTTGCAAAAAAATTAAGTTGTTATAAATTCATCATTTTGAAAAAGAAAAGTTAGGGCATTCATATCATAATGCATGTTTATTATTACCTGTGATAAGACCTTTCCAAATACTTTTACACTGTGACCTTGACCTTGAAGCGATCAAGCCTAACCTACTTTTCAAAAATGTTGCATTTGCTTATAACTTTTGATTGAGATGAGATATGACTCTCACATTTGACATGTACATAAGAATTCAAGGTGTTTCCCAGCATGCAATGTTTTTTTTATGCGCCCGAATTTTTTCGGGGCGCATATTGTTTTTGTCCTGTCTGTTTGTCTGTTTATCTGTTTGTCTGTTTGTCTGTTGTCAAGTTTAACCTTGGCCAAAACTTTTGAACCATAAGAGATAGAGACTTCATATTTGGTATGCATACTCCTCTAACAAAGTTCTTTCAAATGACATCAAGGTCAATGACCTTGTGACCTTGACCTTGAGCATATTTTTGTATGCTAAAAATAGGTTTTTCAAGTGTTGGTCATAACTTTTGAACCATAGGAGATAGGGACTTCATATTTGGTATGCATACTTCACTAAAAAGGTTCTTTCAAACAACACCAAGGTCAATGACCATGTGACCTTGACTGTGACCTTTATACTAAAAATGGCTTTTTCAACTTTTTGTCGTAACCTTTGAACCATAGGAGATAGAGACTTCATATTTGGTATGCATACTGCACTGATAAAGTTTCTTCAAATGACATGAAGGTCAATGACCTTGTGACCTTGACTGTGACCTATATGCTAAAAATAGCTTTTTCCACTTTTTGCCATAACTTTTGAACCATAAGAGATAGGGACTTCATATTTAGTATGCATACTCCACTAATAAAGTTCTTTCAATCAACACCAAGGTCAATGACCATGTGATCTTAACTGTGACCTTTATACTGAAAATAGCTTTTTCTACTTTTTACCATAACTTTTGAACCATAGGAGATAACAACTTCATATTTAGTATGCATACACCACTAATTTAGTTCTTACAAACAACACCAAGGTCAATGACCTTGTGACCTTGACTGTGACCTATGTGCTAAAAATAGCTTTTTCATACTTTGTCTACGCGGGGCGCATAGTATTTCACAAACACATCTTGTTACCCCTTGACGTTGATTTTTTACATAATTTTCAAAATATTTAACCCTCCTAAAAGATTATTAGGCTTCTGAGTAACATTAAGGAAGACTACAAGTAAGACAGGGCTTTTTGCACAAAAAACGTCATTTTCCGACCCCCATTTGACCCCCCGGGGCAAAATCTAAATTCAAAAACCTTACTGCATATCTACATGACACCACCAACCATCTCCCAAAAGATGATTAGGCTGCTGAGTAAAATGTAAGAGGAGTTCAGGGAAAACAGGGCTCTTTGTATGAAAAACGTTATTTTTCTACCCCCATTTGATCCCCCGGGGCAAATTCAAAATTCTGAAACCTTACTGCACATCTACATGACACCACCAATCATCCCCCAAAAGGTGATTTGGCTGCTGAGTAAAATGTAGAAGGAGTTCAGGGAAGACGGGACTTTTTGCACAAAAAACGTCATTTTTCGACCCCCTTTTGACCCCCCGGGGCAAAATCAAAATTCCGAAACCTTACTGCACATCTTCATGACACCACTAATCATCCCACAAAAGATGATTAGGCTGTTAAGTAAAATGTAAGAGAAGTTCAGGGAAGATGGGGCTTTTTGCATAAAAAATGTCATTTTTCGACCCCCATTTGACCCCCCGGGGCAAAATCAAAATTCCGAAACCTTACTGCACATCTACATGACACCACCAACCATCTCTCAAAAGATGATTAGGCTGCTAAGTAAATTGTAAGAGGAGTTCAGGGAAGAAGGGGCTTTTTGTACAAAAAACGTCATTTTTCGACCCCCATTTGATCCCCCGGGGCAAAATCAAAATTCCGAAACCTTACTGCACATCTACATGACACCACCAACCATCTCTCAAAAGATGATTAGGCTGCTGAGTAAAATATAGAAGGAGTTCAGGGAAGACTGGGCTTTTTGTATAAAAAACGTCATTTTTCGACCCCCATTTGATCCCCCGGGGCAAAATCAAAATTCCGAAACCTTACTGCACATCTACATGACACCACGAACCATCTCTTAAAAGATGATTAGGCTGCTGAGTAAAATGTAGGAGGAGTTCAGGGAAGAAGGGGCTTTTTGTATAAAAAACGTCATTTTTCGACCCCCATTTGATCCCCCGGGGCAAAATCAAAATTCCGAAACCTTACTGCACATCTACATGACACCCCCAACCATCTCCCAAAGGATGATTAAGCTACTATGAAACATGTAGGAGGAGTTCAGGGAAGAAGGGGCTTTTTGTATAAAAAACGTCATTTTTCGACCCCCATTTGTTCCCCTGGGGCAAAATCAAAATTCCGAAACCTTACTGCACATCTACATGACACCCCCAACCATCTCCCAAAGGATGATTAAGCTACTGTGAAAAATGTAGGAGGAGTTCAGGGAAGAAAAGTGTGACAGACGGACGGACGGACGGACATGAGTAACAACAATATACCCGAACTTTCTTTCGAAAGTGCGGGTATAAATATACACTGTGTCATGACACATTGCAAACTAATTGTTGAAAAAAAATCATTATACAAAATCAAATTAATCTTGATATATCAAATTCATTTTGAAAATAAAAAGCTGGTCATCCAGTAATGAAGTGCTTTGACAGACAATAAATTAAAATTAAGAGAATAAGAGAAGAGAGATCTTTAATTCTTGTGCCTTCTTCCCTGAAGATTTGATAACACACACACGCTTGATAAGAGATATGCCTTAACAACCTTCAACACCAAACTCATTAATTTATCTTTAACTGGATGCATGTCCAGTCATTATTCCCAAAAGACAAATGAATTTACATTATCTTCTATGTAATGTAAAAACTGTTTTAAACACTTGATGATCTTTCTTTTTTTTAGTTTTAATGAGTTGTTTTAAGCTGTACTAGGTCACATTTTTGTACAGATATTTTAGATTCTATCTCTCAAACCTTATAAATGAGCCAACAATGAACAAGTCAATTTAAATAAAAAGTAAAACCTGTAAAATGCAGAAAAATATACAAATAAAGTTGAAAATTCCAGATGCACCTTCATATGGTGAATTATAAGTGTGCGAATTTTCAGATAAATCCTTGCAATAGTTTGTGAGAAACGGTCTGTACAAGACCACAAAATAAAAATGAAAAAAAACACCTGTAAAATTCAAATCTCGAACATCATATTTTCATACATAATCATCCAATCAAGATGAAAATAGCGGGTGCAAACCTTCATATGGTGAATAATATGTGTATAAATTTTCAGACAAATCCTTCCAATAGATCGGACCGAACCCGATGCGCGGGAGAAACGGCCTCCGTAAACAGTCCAGCTAAAATCAAAACAAACAGTGATTTACTGAATACAAATAGCATGAGACTGCAGTTGTGATATCCCATATAAGTTATTTAAGCATCAACGAAAGGCCAGATAGGTAAAGACTCAATTTTTTGAAGTAGATAATTTTCTTCAAGGAAATATACAAGAGCAAGAGTTGTCTACCCATGAACGACCTACTTCCGGATTGTAGTCAACATAAACAAATATGGCGCCTCGGAATCTGTTTATACATTATAACAGTAGTACTCCTGCAAACTCAAGAACCCAAGCATCAGTCAATTAGTGTCTTTCGACAAGAAAAAACAACAAATTTGTTCACTTCTTTCAAAAATGACAAAGACACAGTACGAAACAGTACATATAATCCAGGTGAACATTTCGATTTTAGTGTAACAATCAAGAGTCAGCTTGATGAAAAACTTGTTATTTTCATATGGTTCAGACTTGAAACAAATAACTTTAACAAACCTAGATTATCCACTCATAGAAAATCGTTTTGGAAGATACTATTATGTATAGGAGGAATAGAAGTCAATCCAGGACCTAAACATTATGAAACAAAAATCAACAATGAAGAGAATGACTTACACTTTGAATGTTTTAAACAAAAAGGAATGCATTTTATTCATCTTAATGTCAGATCGATATTGCCAAAAATATCTGAACTTCGACTTTTAGCATCTAAATCTAAACCAGCAGTGATAGGAGTTACAGAAACATGGTTAGATGAATCGGTTTTGGACAGTGAGATTAACATAGATGGTTATTCCATTCTTAGGAGAGATCGGTGTCGAACCGGAGGGGGAGTTTGTCTTTACATATTAAATAAATACGCTTTTTCTCGACTACCTGACCCAAACAACTTAGAAGCAATCTTTATCAACATATTCTTGCCAAAAACAAAACCTATCCAAATTGGAATCTACTATAGGCCACCAAATCAATCTGACTTTTTGGAACATTTTGAAAACAGTCTCCAATCCTTGAGAGCCGAATATGAAACATACATTTTTGGTGATTTTAATATTGATTTTAAGCCAGCACATCCTTTGTATAAAGCATATGCTCAAATCTTGAACATTTTTGATCTACAACAGATAATAGATAAACCTATGAGAATCACAGACGTAACAAGTACAACAATTGACCACATTTTAACAAACAGAAAAGAAAACCTAATGCAATTCGACACTATATCAACGGGACTCAGCGACCATTCCATTATTTACTGTTCTCGACGCATATCGAAAGGACACTTCAAACATCATAACACTGTAAAATTGAGATCACTATAGAACTACAGTCCAGAAATTCTACAAGAAAAATTAATACAAGAGGAATGGAATCAATGTTTTTCAAACTGTGTGAATGAATCGTGGAAAAGTTTCCAAAAATTTTTTAATAAAGTTCTGGATGAAATTGCCCCCATAAAAGAAGTTAGGCTTAAGCAACGCACCGAGCCATGGATCACCCAACAAATTTTGGACCTTATCAGTGAAAGGGACCAGGCCCTGTACCAACACCGAAAATCAGGACAAAAAGAACATTATAAACTTTTTTGCGAGTTAAGAAATAAGACTCAAAGAGAAATTAAAACATAGGTAATCAGAGATTACAGAGCTCACCTCAACGAATGTTGTCTTTGAGTAAGGCAAAGTCACACAATTAACCAACAAAAAGTGTACATTCCAGAAATGAAAATATTTAAGCAATTTTGATCGAATACATCGAAATAGACCTACATAAAAAATTTTTAAACTAGTTGTTCATGAAAATGTAATTAAAATTAAGCATCTGAAGCAAATTTGAGAGTTTTCATCTCCTGATGCAACATTTGTGCAAGTTTGGTTTGGTTTATACAATGTTATATAAGCCTTCAAGTTTTTTGGTAATTGACCTGCACCCATAACTTTTACCTGGTCTATTATCTGAAAAAATGTATGTCGAATTCAGCATCCAAAGTAAGTCCATTAGTGTGCATCCTAAGATGTATCGTCCATGCAAGTTTGCTCATTATAGGGCTCATAGTTAATTGGAAATGATACATTCATCACAAACTAACATTTTCACTCATCCACAAAATGTAGGTCAGATTCAGCATCCGAAGCAAGCCTGGTAGTATGCATCCTTAGATGTATCATCCATGCAAGTTTGGTCAACATAGGGTTTATAGTTACTTGGAAATGAAACCTGCACCAAAAACTTTAACCTGTTCACTCAACCAGAAAATGTAGGTCAGATTCAGCATCTGAAGCAAGCCCGGTAGTATGCATCCTTAGATGTATCATCCGTGCAAGTTTGGTCATTAAAGAAGTCATAGTTACTTGGAAATGAATTATGCATCAAAAACTTTAACCTGTTCACTCAACCGGAAAATGTACATTGTAGATCAGATTCAGCATTCGAAGCAAGCCTGATAGTATGCATCCTTAGACGTATCATCCATGCAAGTTTGGTCAACATAGGGCTTATAGTAACTTTGAAATAAAACCTGCCCAAAAAAATTTAACCTGTTCACTCAACCGGAAAATGTAGGTCAGATTCAGCATCTGAAGCAAGCCTGATAGTATGCATCCTTAGATGTATCATCCATGCAAGTTTGGTCAACATAGGGCTGATAGTTACTTGGAAATGAAACCTGCACCAAAAAAAATATAACCTGTTCACTCAACCGGAAAATGTAGGTCAGATTCAGCATCCGAAGCAAGCCTGATAGTATGCATCCTTAGATGTATCATCCGTGCAAGTTTGGTCAACATAGGGCTTATAGTTACTTGGAAATGAAACCTGCACCAAAAACTTTAACCTGTTCACTCATCCGGAAAATGTAGGTCAGATTCAGCATCCGAAGCAAGCCCAGTAGTATGCATCCTTAGATGTATCAACCATGCAAGTTTGGTCAACATAGGGCTTATAGTTACTTGGAAATGAAACCTGCACCAAAAATGTTAACCTGCTCCAAAAACATTAACCTAGCCATTCCTTTGCTGAAATTGCAGCATCTGAAACTTTGACTGGTACAATGAAACACATTAGAAGCATCTTCCATGCATGTCTAATCAATATAGGACATAGAAGTACTTAAAAAGAAAACTGCTCCAAAAAACTTAACCTGGGACGCCAACGCCGACACCGACGCCGAGGGTATTACATAAGCTCCCCCAACTTCGTTGAGGTGAGCTAAAAAGCAAGGTCAGATTATTTTTCCAACAAAATCGAGGAGGATAAGGACAATCCAAAAAAACTCTGGCAACACCTAAAGGATATCGGTTTCAAGAATAAACAAAATCAAGATATTAAGATTTCCTTAAATATAGAGGATAAAGTATGTCATGATCCCAAAACTGTTTGTAATTATTTTAATGAATTTTTTACAAATGTTGCTTCAACACTGGTGCAGAAATTACCAAAGTGTTTAAATATTTTTAATACAAACTCTGTAAACTTTTTATCATTTTATCAGAAGAAAAAAGTTGAAAATTGCAATTTTACACTCAAAACTGTACATGAGGATTTTATTTATAAAGAGCTTTTAAAACTCAATCCTAACAAGAGTACAGGTCTGGATGAGATTCCAGCTAGATTTGTTAGAGATGGAGCAAATTTTTTGAAAATACCCATTACTTATATTATAAATTTGTCTATCACTTCTGGTATTGTTCCCGATGATATGAAAATAGCTAGAATCAAACCTCTGTATAAAAAAGGTAGTTCACTTGATGTTGGTAATTACAGACCTGTTAGTATTTTAAGTATTGTTTCTAAGGTTTTAGAGAGAGCTGTTCATTCGCAACTTGTTAAATTTTTAGATCAATATAAAATTTTGTATGAATTTCTTTCTGGTTTTAGAGGACATTTTTCTACTGAAACTTGTCTAATACATTTGTATGATTTTATAAAAGGAAATACATCAAAAGGTTTATATACAGGTATGGTCATGCTCGACCTTCAAAAGGCTTTTGATACTGTAGATCATGAAATTTTATGTAGAAAACTTAATGCCATTGGATTAAGAAATACAGACTGGTTTAGATCTTACTTGTCAAATAGAAAGCAATTTGTACAATTAGAAAATGTTATGTCTGACCCAGATGTAGTAAAATGTGGGGTACCTCAAGGCCGTATTTTAGGCCCTCTACTATTTTTAATCTATGTCAATGATATGGCTTCTAGTATTGATCCTGACTGTAAACTTATTTTATATGCAGATGACAGTGAAATTTTATTTGCACATAAAAATGTAGATTTTATTTCAAGAAAACTTAGTTCTGTCTTAAAACAATGTTCAAACTGGTTAGTGGATAATAAGTTATCACTTCACTTGGGAAAAACTGAATGTATTTTATTTGGATCAAGAAAGAAACTTACAAAGGTTCAAGATTTTCACATTGAGTGCAATGGTCACACAATTCATTCTATGGAAAAAGTTAAATACTTAGGAATTTTAATTGATCAATTTTTGAGTGGCGAATTTATTAGTGAGTCCATTGTTAAAAAAGTTAACAATAGGTTGCGTTTTTTATACAGACAAGCTCGTTTTTTAGATATAAGAAGTAAAATGCTTTTATGTTCTGCTCTTGTACAATGTCACTTAGATTATGCCAGCTGTGCATGGTATGCAGGTTTATCAAAGAGTCTTAAAAAGAAATTACAAATATGCCAAAACAAAATAGTGAGATTTATACTTAATCTATCCCCTTTGCATACCATAAACTATAAAGTCCTTAGTACATTGAATTTGTTGAATGTAGAAGATCGGGTAAGACAACTCAGATTAAACCATGTTTATAATATATACCATGGCTATGCGCCATCTTACTTATCAGAAAATTTTACTCTAAGATCAGCTGTGTCTTCACGCAACACCAGAGCATCCTCTAATGAAGATTTTTTTATACCTCATGTGAAAACATGTCAAACAGACACTTTTTATTATAATGGCATAAAGGACTGGAATTTTTTACCAGCCTCTATTAAGTGTACAAAAGGAAAGAGTACTTTTAAGAAACAAGTAAAGAGTTTTATCTTACAAAAAGGCATTTTAGAACATGAAAGTGATATGTTTCAGTACTAGTTTATAAATATATTTTACATTTTATTGATAATGTCAATGTTGTCATACTTAAACCTAATTTAGATGTGTATGCTAAAATTATTGTGCCAAAAGTATTATAGTGCTTTGATGATGGAATATTGTTATTTATTTTTTTAAGTTATTTAAGATAGGACCCCATTGGAAATAAGCTCTTGAGCTTTAATGGGTTATCCTGGTATCTATCTAGTCATGTTAAATTATTTATTTATAAAATCTTGATTACCAGCTTTCATCTTTGTAAGATCACTTATGTGTAATTGTTTTATGTATGATGACAATGATACCAAATAAATACTACTACTACTACTACTGATTTTGAGAAATTGTCCGGTCAAAATCTCGTCTAGAGACAGACAGACAGACAGACAGACGGACAGATGGACATGGTGATTCCAATATACCCCCCTAAACTTCGTTTGCGGGGGGTATAAAAATATACAATGCAGAAAAAAGTGAAAGTGAGGGATTGAAAGATAGATCTCATTACGAAGACTGATGGCTGGAGTAGAAGCAAATTACAATACTTCTTCCAGAAACTTTTTTTCCCACACAAAGATTTCAGAACATGTGAAATTGTTAGGAAATATATTTATAACGTAGAAAACCTGATGAAAAAGGTTACCAGTTTTCTTTAATTTTTTTTAAAGGAGGGGTGTTAATATGGTATACACATGTACAATGTATACAAAATAAAATGATACTGTGTACCAGCGCAACGTTTCTGCTAATTCATAGATGTTAGTCAGGTTTATTGTATTTTTAAAAAAAATGTTAAAAGCATCAATAAAAATAAATGATTCTACAGTACTAGTATAATATAACCAAAATCAGGTGAAGACGAAAACACAACATCATGAACGTGTGATAACTATCACAGGCACCTGACGTTACTTATTTTTCTTTTGATAAGGAATAATATAACCCTACCTAATAATAAACACAAGGTAAGGGCTATATTATTTTTATTAAAAGAAAAATAAGTAAGGTCTGGTTCCCTTGTTATCAAAGTAATAACGCTTTCTCTTTTAGGTCTATCATGGTCTATGATGTAAACGATTAGAGCTTACTCGTCTGATGTCATAGTAAATGGAAGTAACTTGAGTGCGCAAATTTTTGAAATTTTGTATACTCTTGGGAAAATATTGAGTAAAAGAAAGCTCAATTACATATTTTTTATAATGCCTGTGACGTCGAAGATTTAGCTGATCCGTGACTTAATGATATGTCCTGAAAAACATTTTTTTCATGAAACTTTAAAGACTTTAAAGACTTTATAAGTAAAGATTCTTTTATATTATGTGTGACATTTTGCCCGATTATGTCGTAAATAATTTTTCTGTGCGAAAAGTCTGCCCTTGTACAGTTACTGTATTAATCTTTATTTAAATAAGAACATCTTTAAACTATCCCTAAATTTTCTCAACTAGAAATAGAAATATTTTGCCAATATAGAAAAACAAATATTTTCCAAATATTTGTACATTTAAATCTTAAATCTTTTTTGCATATTTTTTTGTTATCTGGTTATAGTGGTATAATTA
The DNA here is from genome assembly GCF_032062105.1 of Saccostrea cuccullata. NCBI lineage: Eukaryota > Metazoa > Mollusca > Bivalvia > Ostreida > Ostreidae > Saccostrea > Saccostrea cuccullata. The sequence continues at coordinate 15,697 of NW_026931877.1, forward strand.
AGAAAACAAGAGGCCCAAGGGCCTTGAATCGCTCTTCTGATAAATTGTACAACCTATCACTTGTATTTGAAGCCTCTAACCCTAAGTATCCTAAGACCAAAGTTGCACCACCTGACAAAGTTTGATGATTCTTAGCCAATAAGGACTACTTCTTGGTCTACATTCTTGGAAAACCCAAAATGCATCAACTTACACAGTTTGATTATTCTAAGCCAATAAATACCTAAGATACTTAAATATAGCCATAAAATGTCGAAAGTAGGTCACTGTGACCTACTTTTTGGTCGACATTCTCCGAAAACCCAAGATGCATCAACTGACAAAGTTTGATGATTCTAAGCCAATAAGTACCAGAGATACTTAAATATAGCCATAAAATGTTGAAAGTAGGTCACCATGTCCTACATTTTAGTCGACATTTTTCAGAGTCCAAAGATGCATCTGCTGACTAAGTTTGGTGATTCAAAGCCAATAAATACCTAAGATACTTAAATAGAGCCATAAAATGTCGAAAGTAGGTCACTGTGACCTAATTTTTGGTCGTCACTCTCCGAAAACCCAAAATGCATCAACTCACAAAGTTTGATGATTCTAAGCCAATAAGTACCAGAAATACTTAAATATAGCTATAAAATGTCAAAAGTAGGTCACCATGACCTAATTTTTGGTCGTCACTCTCCGAAAACCCAAGATGCATCAACTGACAAAGTTTGATGATTATAAGCCAATAAATACCTAAGATACTTAAATATAGCCATAAAATGTCGAATGTAGGTCACTGTGACCTAATTTTTGGTCGTCACTCTCCGAAAACCCAAGATGCATCAACTGACAAAGTTTGATGATTCTAAGCTAATTTGTACAGGAAATACTTAAATATAGCCATAAAATGTCAAAAGTAGGTCACCATGACCTAATTTTTGGTCGTCAATCTCCTAAAACCCATGATGCATCAACTCACAAAGTTTGATGATTCTAAGCCAATAAATACCCAAGATACTTAAATATAGCCATAACATGTCGAAAGTAGGTCACCGTGACCTAATTTTTGGTCGTCACTCTCCAAAAACCCAAGATGCATCAACTGACAAAGTTTGATGATTCTAAGCCAATAAGTACCGGAGATACTTAAATATAGCCATAAAATGTCAAAAGTAGGTCACCATGACCTAATTTTTGGTCGTCACTCTCCGAAAACCCAAGATGCATCAACTCACAAAGTTTGATGATTTTAAGCCAATAAATACCTAAGATACCTAAATATAGCCATAAAATGTCGAAAGTAGGTCACCGTGACCTACATTTTGGTCGACATTTTTCAGAGTCCCAAGATGTATCTCCTGACCAAGTTTGATGATTGTAGGTCTGAAGGTAATCAAAAAATGCCTTTTAAACAATTTGAAAACATAACCCTGCAAAATTCTAAAAGTAGGTCACAGTGACCTACTGTTTCTTAAATATGTTTTAAGGTCCCAAGATGCAGCAACCTACAAGATTTGATGATTCTAACCCTTTCAGTGCCTAAAATAATGGGATTAAATGTTTTAAAAAGGTTAAGTCATTAAGTTCAAAAAGTAGGTCACGGTGACCTACTTTAGGTTGACGTTGTTCAAGGACCAAAGATGCATCAACTGACTAAGTTTCATGATCATAGGCCTTAAAGTGTCCAAAATATGCCTTCAAATCACTTTGAAAACAAATGCTTGCAAAATTAAAAAAGTAGGTCACCATGACCTACTTTTGAGTTAACATGATGTGAAGTCCTAAGATGCATCTACTTACAAGATTTGATGATCCTAGCCCTTATAGTAAGCAAAATATAAACATTTTTATTAATTGTAAATTTAGATCAACTTCAAAGTGACCTTGAGGCCACGCCCTTTGCCCCAGGGTCATGCCTTGAACAATTTTTAATCTTCAACATATCCTAATCCTTGTATGTAAGTTTGATGAAAATCTGCCTGGCGGTTCTGGAGAAGAAGATTTTTTAGCAACTAGTACTTTTGGTTTTGTTTTCCTGATTATCTCCCCTTGTTTTAGGGTCCCAACCCTTATTTTAGTATAAATGGTAGCCCTTTGGCCAAGGATACCCTGTGGCAAATTTGGTAATGATTGGCCAAAGGGCTCTTGAGTTATGGCCCATATTCTAAAAAGTTAACGCACACCGCACAAATGGCCATAGCATTAGCTCTTTGAGCCTTTGGCTCAGAAGAGCTAAAAAGCTGCATTTTCATGAATGTTGCAGGATAGCCTCGAAGGTCAAGAAAGGTTGCTTAAAAGAAATTAGCCGAGGCGTTAGCCAAGGCTTTAATATTACAAACATTTCAAAACCGAGGTTATCCTGCATCATTCACGACAACAAGGACTTTATTTCTATTCTACCATGTCTACTACAATCGCTTAAATACGGCTGATCGTTTCTTCTATAGAGAAACAAATTAGTTCACCATGTCTCGATTACGCTGTTCATTTAACACCAGAGTTAAAATTCGTTTGGTTATCTGTGTATGGAATGCAGACAATATGAGCTTTAGTTGCTTGAAAATAGCCTTTTTAATAAAAATTAGAAATTTGTTTGTAATATGTATTGATTAGTTTTAATGAATATACAATAACAAAATCATGTTCCTGCTTTACTGCTCTATTGGGATTAAAATCATGTTGTTTAAATGTGTAGGGAGGTCTGTGGAATAACCATGCTTAGCTACAGTACCCTATCGTGCGTATATCCTATCGTATCGTGCGTGTATCCTATCGTATCGTGCGTGTATCCTATCGTATCGTGTTTTCCGTTTATCGTGTTTTGCGTTTTCTATCGTGTTTTCCGTATATCGTGTTTTGCGTTTATCGTGTAGATCGTTTATCAGGTTCTATCGTGTATTGTGTTTTGCGTTTATCGTGCATATTCGGAAACCCTCACTTTTTATCTTGACTACAGGAAGAAACTCAGAAGTATTCTGAGTTTCTTTTTCGTTTTGTTAACTAAAATAAGATTATTTTAACCAAGAAAGAGAAAAGAAAGTTTTATTCCTAAGTTTTTCATCATTAAAAGAAATATTCAGGAGTCGGAGGAAAAGAATAAATATAAATAATAAAATTAATAAATTAAATAATAAATATAATTAAGAAAATAATCATACCATAGTCAAACAGAGAATCAAAATAAATTTTTATGCCCCCGTAAACAAAGTTTCGGGGGTATATAGTTTTTGTCGTGTCTGTCTGTCTGTCTCTCTGTTTGTCTGTTTGTCCGCAAAAACTTTAACCTTGCCTATAACTTTTCATTAAGTGGAGCTATGACTTTCATATTTCATATGTGTATTCCTTGTGACAAAACCTTTCTTTGGGTACCACCAAATTTGACCTTTTGACCTTGACCTTGGAGTTTGACCTACTTTTACATGAAAATTTCAAAATTTTACTTTGGACATATCTTTTGAACAGTAGACACCAGGACATTTATACTTCACATATGTAATGTTTGTTAAAAGACCTTTCACTGGACACCAACAATCTTGACCCTTTGACCATGACCTTGTAGATTTCCGTATTTGTGAAAAAAACTTTAACCTTGGCCATTACTTTAGAACGGTAAGGGATAGGGCTTTCATACTTCATATATGTAATCCTTGTGAGAAGACCTTTCATTGGATATGAAGATCCTTGACCCTTTGACCTTGACCTTTGAGATTGACCTACTTAAAAAAAGCAAACCTTGACCATAACTTTTAAAGACTACAGGCTAGTGCTTTCATAGTTTACATATTTGATCCTTATGACAAGAACTTTCATTTGATAACAATAACTTTGACCCTTTGACCTTGACCTTGGAGTTTGACCAACTTTTTAAGAAAAATTTTAAAATTTTTCTTTGGCAATATCTTTTGAACAGTTGTCACCAGGACATTTATACTTCACATATGTAATGTTTGTTAAAAGACCTTTCACTGGACACCAACAACCTTGACCCTTTGACCATGACCTTGTAGATTTCCGTACTTGTGAAAAAACTTTAACCTTGGCCATAACTTTTGAACGGTAAGGGATAGGGCTTTCATACTTCATATATGTAATCATTGTGAGAAGACCTTTCATTGGATATGAAGATCTTTGACCCTTTGACCTTGACCTTTGAGATTGACCTACTTAAAAAAAGCAAACCTTGACCATAACTTTTAAAGACTCAGGGCTAGTGCTTTCATACTTTACATATTTGATCCTTATGACAAGACCTTTCATTTGATAACAATAACTTTGAATTTGACCTTTGAGTTTGACCTACTTTTCAAGAAATTGAACGTTGACCATAACTTCTGAACGTTAGGGCTAGGACTTTCATGCTCTACATAAGTATTTTATGTGGCAAGACCTTTCATTTGATACTAATTACATTGACCTTGACCTTGGAGATTTTTGTACTCATTAAAAAACTTCAACATTAGCTTACTTTCAAATTTCACAATTGTTTTCCAGTGAGAATACCCTACTTTTTGTACGAATTAATTAAATTTGCATTTAAGAAAAGCTTAATCTTTGCTATGCTGCCATACGGGGGCATCAGTGTTTTACAAACACATCTTGTTGAAAATGAAATAATCGATTCCCTGGTTTTTTTTTTTTTTTAATTCATCGAATTGTATGATTTTTTGGTCAAAATTAAATACCGGTATTAGTAAGATTTTATTGAATTAGTCAGAGTCACTAGAGGATGATTCTCGGTAAGTCACGGTGTGACTGATAGATAAATGTTTACATGTACATAAGTGAGAGCTATAGCGTAAAGGTACATGTACATTTGCAGTTGTAGCCGATTCATATTTTGTTGACAAAGTTTACATGTATTAATGAAGAGCGCCAGTATATTAAGAATCATTTAGATTTCTACTCTGGAAATTAATTTTCTTGAACTATATAGTTCTTTAAAGCCAATTTCTTTGGACCTTTCTTTCGGCCAGTCTTCTACATGTATTATTTTCCCCAAGATTTCATTATTTAGCTGCGATTTTTGGATATACTGCAGATTGAATGTAATCTTTAGACATTAACTACAAATATTTAATTTATTGCGTAAATTTCTTCCGTGAAATAATTAAGTACCTGTAGGTAAATTTATAAGGTACAACTGTATGTATTTGTTTTTAAAAATGATAATTCTATTTATAGAGATCCATTAATATATATTTTTACCCATGAGAAAAGGCATAATTATAATTATGCAAGGGATTTTTGTACAACAATTACATGTATGTTAAAATATCCATAATAAAGGAGTCATAGTTCAACCTTATGATGAGAATTTCAAAATTTTACAAGTAATTGTAAATCCACACTCTTGAGAGAATTTAAAACAAAAAATAACAGTCTCCATTTCATAATAATCCATCTAATTATTGTCAAAAATATATACATAAATAAACGACTTTTGTAAAATTACCAGTGATCTCTTTTTTATTATAATAATTAAATGTACTTTATGATTTAGATTTGAAGATTTGAAGTAATTAAATTAAAATATTGCAGTAACTAGACAAAATAATCTTTTCGTCTTGTCAAAAAACGTTCCGCATTTTGAAAAATCCTATCAGGTTTTGCGTTTATCCTATCGTGAAGATCGCTTATCAGGTCTATCGTGTTTTGCATGTATCGTGTTTTGCGTGCATTGTGTTTTGCGTTTATCCTATCGTGCTTGTATCCTGTCCTATCGTGCGTGTATCCTATCGTATCGTGCGTGTATCCTCTCGTATCGTGCGTGTATCCTATTGTATCGTGCGTGTATCCTATCGTGTCATGTATCCTGTCAAGAATAACGATGCGGGTACTGTATAAAAACTAACATTCATTAGCAACTTTATGCAATTTACAGTGTTTATATTGCAAAAGACAATACATCGATGTGGTCTAAACAACTTCAAGTATTTCATTTTACAGCCAAACATGCATTTGAATTGTTCAAGTTTGATACATGTTTCTGATCTGATAATTTTCTATGACGTTCGTGGTTTATTGGAAAATATTGTCGCGGTATTTCTTTGATCTGGACAATAATCGTGGTATAATGTTCATTAAAAGACAGAGAGACAAACTAGAGATAAAATTGATCAGAAAATACCACTTTGACTTTCTGCTAATGTGCACAAACAAGTTCATGTAAATGTATGTATACATTTTTAAAAAAAATTCACGCATGAATCTTTCAAAATTAACACGATTAATAGAATGTCAAAAATATGATTCCCCGATTTAAGAGACTACTGGTCTTCTGTGACCAATTCAAAAATCCTTTTGATATGTCATTTAATAAACGTATGATTGTATTACTAGGACAAGAGGCCAATGGGCCACACCACTCACCTGAGCACATGGGCTAGTTAAAAAACACAAATCAGCTCAATATTGAAAAGTCTACTTGTTTGGGGAGAAGAGATTTGGTTTTTTTTACTTGAGAATGTCACTTTATCAATAAAACATACATGTATAATTATGCCATACTTGAGAAGAAGAGTTTCAAGGATTTTTCATTAATATTTCTTTGTAAAGATTTGATTGCTCATTATGGCCACACCTTACCACTAGGGGGCATGATATAAACAAACTCTTACTAACTCTAAATGAGGATGTTTCCATATTAATATCACCAATCATAGCTTTGCTGATCTTGGAAAGACGATTTGAAAATAATTTTCCTGTGTATTCCTATGTAAAAATTTGTTCGGCTATTGTGGGCTCGCCTTACCCCCAAGGGGTCATCATTTAAACAAACCTGAATATACACTACCTGAGAATGCTTCCACACGAGTTTCATCTTTTTTGGTCCTATGGATTTGGAAAAGATTTTTAAAGATTTTTTTCCCTATATATTCCTATGCAAAACTTGGATCAGCCATTGTGGCCCCGCCCTACCCCTGGGGGTCATGATTTGAAAAAAAAAAAAACTTGAATTTACACTACCTGAGGATGCTTCTACATGAGTTTCATCTTTCCTGGCCCAATGGTTCTGGAGAAGCTTTTTTTTAAAGATATCTCCTATATATTTCTACGAAAAACTTTTGATCAGCAATTGTGGCCCCGCCCTATCCCCGGGGGTCATGATGTGAACAAACTTGAATGTACGCTACAAGGCCTGATGATGCTTTCACATGAATTTCATTTTTGCTGCTCTGATGGTTCTGGAGAAGAAATTTTTTTAAAAATAATTCCTATATATTCCTTGGTAAGACTTTGAATAGCCATTGTGGCCCCATCCTCCACAGGGGGTCAAGAGTTGAACAAACTTGAACTTACATACCTGAGAACGCTTCCACACGAGTTTCACCTTTCCTGGCCCAATGGTTCTGGAGAAGATTTTTAAAAGATGCAATTAATTTTTCATTAATTCATCATTATCTCCCCTTGGAAAAGGGATTGGCCCTTCATTTGAATAAACTTGAATCCTCTTTACCCAAGAATACTTTTTGGCAAGTTTGGTTGAAATTGGCCCAGAGGTTCTTGAGAAGAAGTAGAAAATGTGAAAAGTATACGACAACGACGGACAAATATTGATCAGAAAGGCTCATTTTAGCATTTGGCTCAATACAACACAAAAGTTAGTGTTCCATTGAATTTTGATATCTTTTTATGTAAATAATCTAATATTTTGTGATATACAATTTATAGCATTAAATTTACTAATTTTTAACGTATCACTAACAATACCTGTTTCCAATATTTTGTTATGTCTTCTGTGTTGATAAGATGCTTTTTGTTTCTTGGACAGGATGGGCACTGAAAAGTTTCTATCATAAACTTAGATTGACTGATGACAGCACTTTCTTTGTGATCGCAGAATCCAGTACATTTGCTTTTGAATGCAACCTGGAAATCTGACTTTTTTTGAAATGTGTTGGAGAGGGAGTGTAATATGTGCTCAACATTTTCTCTAATCTTGTGACAAGTTGAAACATCAACTTCTCCCTCCACAACAAACACTTGCAACTGAATTTCTGTTTGAGTCATTCCAAGCATGACGTTATGGTACTGGTCATGAAACATAAAAATAGCTGCAGTCTGGTAAATGCATCCCCTTTCTTCATCTGTAAAAATCTCCCAATTAGGAATCTGCATGCACGTTGCTACAAGGCGATGGAAAATTTCCACAGGAAGAACATCAAATGTGTAGCAGAGGATGGAGGAGGCAGGGTATGATGAGAAGCAGTCTACTGGAAATTGCATCTTGTTCATACATGGGACATACCATGTTTTGTCGCTTATTTTAGCTAAGAGTCCTAACTTCTCCATGTACATCATGATGTCCTCTTTATGTTCAATGTAACCATTGTTGTTCATTTGCCATATAGCAGATAGGAGAGGTTCGTCTAACTCTCCAGTTTCATTGAATTTGTCCCATTCTGAAGCAAATTCAAATAAATCTTCTTTTGCATGGTTTTTATCTGTAATGACATTTTTAAATGCATCTGCAAACCATTGAACATCGAGAATAATAACTTCATTGAGGAATTGTTGATTGAAGTTCATAATTTCTCTGATGTCATGGAAGAACTGTAGCATGGCATCAACATCTTCAATAGCATTGAGCTTTATTCCCTCTGGCAATGTTTCATTGAAAGACTCAAGTTCACCCCTACTCAAAATCTTGTTGATTCTTTCTTCCCGAAAGAATGTTTCAAACATAGCCCATGACTGTGGAAGCTCTTCACCCCAGTGATCAAGCTTGCAAACGACATCAGCAATGGACAGCTTGAGTTTTTCAATGCTTTCATTATCATGGAATCCAACTGCAAATTGTCTCTTCACATCAATATGTTTTTGCAAAGACTTCTTCTTCATGTCAAGAGTCTTCCATACTTCTCGGAAAAACAATGCTTTTTCCTAACCAAAAAAAAATTCCTTACTTTATTTTATGCTAACAAATAAGTAATGGTAAAATAATGTTTATAATCATACAATGATTGTTAACAAGAGATGTTTGTAAAACACTTATGCCCCCCTCCCCCCAAATTGGAATTTTTTTTTAAGTCCAAGGGAGCATAACTCTGTCAAAAATGGCACGATTGTACCAAAAACAGAACTTGACCTAGATATTCATCTCATTAATCTGTATATTAAATTTCATCTCAGTATGTGCAACGGTTGCAAAGAAAATGACAGAAACTGCAAATAATTGATTTTTTTTCAAAATCCAAGGGGCATAACTCTGTCAAAAATGGTGCGATCATACCCAAAACAGAACTTAACCTAGATATTCATGTGATATATCTGTATACCAAATTTGATTTCAGTATGTGCAACGGTTGCAAAGAAAATGAGCGGAAACTGCAAATAATTGAAATTTTTCCAAGTCCAAGGGGCATAACTCTGTCAAAAATGGTGCAATCGTACCCAAAACAGAACTTGGCCTAGATATTCATGTGATATATCTGTATACCAAATTTGATTTCAGTATGTGCAACGGTTGCAAAGAAAATGAGCGGAAACTTCAAATAATTGAAATTTTTCCAAGTCCAAGGGGCATAACTCTGTCAAAAATGGTGCGATCGTACCCAAAACAAAACTTGGCCTAGATATTCATGTGATATATCTGTATACTAAATTTCATTTCAGTATGTGCAACGGTTATGAAGAAAATGAACGAAAATTGAATGGACCGACAGACCGACAGACCGACCGACAGACAGCAGCAAAGCAATATGCCCTCCCTTCTTCGAAGGGGGGCATAATAAATTTGTTCCCACAGATTTTATGAAACACAAGCTTAAGTATACCTGAATCTATTTTATATTAAATAAAAATTAAATCAAGGATAAACAAACAGTTCACTTTTAATTTTTAACACTGAGCCTTTTCGCCGTTACGGCTCTTCAGAGTGTAACAATGTTCACTTTTAATTTTTAACACTGAGCCTTTTCGCCGTTACGGCTCTTCAGAGTGTAACAATGTTCACTTTTAATTTTTAACACTGAGCCCTTTCGCCGTTACGGCTCTTCAGAGTGTAACAATGTTCACTTTTAATTTTTAACACTGAGCCCTTTCGCCGTTACGGCTCTTCAGAGTGTAACAATGTTCACTTTTAATTTTTAACACTGAGCCCTTTCGCCGTTACGGCTCTTCAGAGTGTAACAATGTTCACTTTTAATTTTTAACACTGAGCGCTTTCGCCGTTACGGCTCTTCAGAGTGTTACAATGTTCATTGTTACACTCTGTGTTCATTGTTACACTCTGAAGAGCCGTAACGGCGAAAGCGCTCAGTGTTTAAAATTAAAAGTGAACTTTTTGTTTATCCTGGATTTAATTTTGATTTAGGACTTAACCTATACCAGGGACTTCTACAACATTTTCCCTATCATATTAAATATATATACAGATCAGAAAAAAAATGATAAAGTAAAATATTTATGTAAACAATAATTAACGGTATATAAATATCACTTGTATTATTCTCAAAAGTGCTTTAGATTAAAATATAAAACATTCCCATATTGACATTAATGTATTTTTTTTATCTCTTTGGAACATTATTGTAAAAGCATGTAGGTATATTAAAACAAGAGGCCCATGGGCCACATCGCTCACCTGTATGGCACGCCAAATTCACAAAAATGAGATAATCATAGTTTCACAATCGATAAACTAGGTTTATCGGTTGTTAACTATAGTTTACAAACTGTAAACTATAGTTAACAACGTTAATCTATATTTCACATCTGTAAACCATAGTTAACGCGATAATCTATGTTCTACAACCGTAAACTATACTTGACACCAAAAACAATCATTTGCGATTGCAAAACATAGATTTTCTGATAAATACAGTTTCACGATTTGTAAACTTTAGTTTACAACCCCTTAACTATGGTTAACGATCTGATAAATATAGTTTCACGATTTGTGAAACTATGATTAAGAACTCTTAACTAAAGTTAACGATCGTAAATTATAGTTTACAGATGTGAATCTATGTTTATCAACATAATCTATTGTTAACGTTTCATTACAGACAGATAAACTTAGATTATCATTTGTTAAGTATTGTTAACAACAGTTAAATATAGTTTTACAGATGAAAACTATACTTAACGAATCGTTAACTTGGATTCCCTATTGTGACCCCGCCTTAACCCTTGGGGTCATGATTTGAACAAACTTGAATGTACACTTCCTGAGGATGTTTCCACTGAAATTTCATCTTTCCTTGCCCAGTGGTTCTTGAGAAGATTTTTTAATGACCCCACCCTATTTTTGTCTTTTCTTGATTATCTCCCCTTGTAAGGAGACTTGGCCCTTCATTTAAAAAATTTACAGTAAAACTCGTTTAATACGAACACGGATCTAGTGAATTTACGGATATAGCAAACTGATTTCGAGTCCCGTTAAGGTTAAATATAATGAAATTTACATCTTTTATAACGAAGTCTCAAATATTATTAAAAAAAATGATAAATTAAACTGACTCTATTTCTGTTTAGCATTTGTATATAAAATCCAATTCGTAATATAAACTTAGTTTACGAAGATATGTTTTTTAATATTTGCTTTCCTAACATATTTGGTAGTAATACCTGAAGGAAAACATGCATATCGCGAATTCGCTATAAGGGGTATACGAATTCGTTATACAGATATAAAGAATTACGGATATAGCGAATTAAATTCACAAGTCCCCAGGACTCCACTATTACCGAGTTTTACTGTATTATAAATCTCCTTTTACCCAAGGATGCTTTGTTCAAAGTTTGGTTAAAATTGGCTCAGTTGTTCTTGAGTAAGTTGAAAATGTGACAAGTTTACAGATGGACAAACAGATGAACAGACAGACCTATGGACATTGGGTGATCAGTAAAGCTCAGTTGAGCTACAAGAGACCCATGGGCAACATCGCTCACCTGAGCACTGTGGCTAGGAATAAGCAAAAATCAATACAGTAAATGCATAAGTTGTCCTGACCTTAAAAAGGCGCATGGTTTTAATGAATTTAACCCTTTAACTACCAGAGATTTTGCGTTTTTACAGCAAAATTGACTGAAAACTTTTGAATGGAAATTTCAACATTTTCTAGTCACTTTTACATAAAGCAACCTATATATTTTCTGAAAGGTAAAATTCTAAAATATGTAATTACGTACAGTAAAATGATACCGCAGATGCCATTGCAAGGAATAAGACCCATAATTGCCAAAATTTTCATTTTTCTTCTTATATACTTCCCAAAATACAAAAAAATTTACAAACAACACTTCCATAACAGAGGATTTTGTGATACTTTTAAAACAAATCATATCGTCAAGTAGTTTAAAGATATGCTGGTGAACTTTTTTGAAAGAGAGAGTTTGACAATTAGATAATGTCCACTATACGTAAGCATGGTAAGGCCTTGTGCCATTAAAGTTGTCTGACTGTAGTAAGCAATTTTCAAATCGTTTTCCCTCTAAATTAGATTTTCATTGATTTCAATAAAAATTGGAACGCATGTAGAGAACACTTACATACACAATTCTTTATTTTAGTACTTTTATTTCAAGAAAGATTGTTGCCATGGTAACAGAAATTGGAATTTTGAGAATAGGACATCTTACAAAACATGAAATTTATATTCAATACCATGCTGCACATTGAATTACAAATAACGTTACAAAAATTGACATTTATAAAACGTTGGTCGAATGGTGATGAGGAAGAAGATTGCTAGAAAGAGTATCTCATTTTTGTCTGTTAAATGTTGATAATGATTTGATGTCATCAGAATCATGCAAGAAAACATCTGGTATCAAATACCCGTTTTTTTGCTCCTTGGGAAAAAGGCCACATGTATTGAATTGATTTACTGTACATGTATGTTAATTTACGTCCCATTCAAAAAATTTTATTTCACCCATAAATTGATGTAACCATATACCGACAAATTGAAGGGCATAAAATTTTGACCTTTGACCTTTACTAGGCATTAACGGCCATTGAGCAGAAAGGGATCTTTATCATACCAACGCTTGCCGTGATACGGGACCTCGGTCAATATAAATTAGTTAGCAACTGTTTTGCTACGTGCTCGGCACTGGAGCAAAACAGTTGCTAACTAATTTATATTGACTCAATTAGGTTAGTCTTGCCGAGGTTCGAACTAACGACCTCCCGATCACTGAACGATCGCTCTACCGTGAAAGGTGTCACATGTTATATATGTACATGTACATATACATGCGTAATGCCCGGTCGTTTTTGACATTACCCTTCCCCGATTTACAAGAGTTTTACCATACAATACAAGAGGCCCAAGGGCCTTGAATCGCTCTTCTGATAAATTGTACAACCTATCACTTGTATTTGAAGCCTCTAACCCTAAAGTATCCTAAGACCCAAGTTGAATCACCTAAAAAAGTTTGATGATTCTTAGCCAATTAAACTACTTTTTGGTCTACATTCTTGGAAAATCCAAAATGCATCAACTGACAAAGTTTGATTATTTTAAGCCAATAAATACCTAAGATACTTAAATATAGCCATAAAATGTCTTAAGTAGGTCATCGTGACCTAATTTTAGTCGACATTTTTCAGAGTCCCAAGATGCATCTGCTGACTAAGTTTGATAATTCTAAGCCAATAAATACCTGAGATATTCAAAAGTAGGTCACTGTGACCTACTTTGTGGTCGACATTCTCCGAAAAACCCAAGAGGCATCAACTGACAAAGTTTGATTATTTTAAGCCAATAAGTCCCGTTAAATACTTAAACATAGCAATAAGATTTGAAAGTAGGGCATTGTGACCTACATTTTGGTTGACATTTTTTAGAGTCCCAAGATGCATCTGCTGACCAAGTTTGATAATTCTAAGCCAATAAATATCTGAGTACTAAGTACTAGAGATATATAAATATAGCCATAAAATATCAATAGTAAGTCATTGTAACCTACTTTTTGGTCGACATTCTCGGAAAACCCAAGATGCATCAACTGACAAAGTTTGATGATTCTAAGCCAATAAATACCAGAGATACTAAAATATAGCCATAAAATTTCGAAAGTAGGTCATCGTGACCTACATTTTGGTTGACATTTTTTGTCTGTTAAATGTTGATAATGATTTGATGTCATCAGAATCATGCAAGAAAACATCTGGTATCAAATACCCGTTTTTTTTGTCCTTGGGAAAAAGGCCACATGTATTGAATTGATTTACTGTACATGTATGTTAATTTACGTCCCATTCAAAAAATTTTATTTCACCCATAAATTGATGTAACCATATACCGACAAATTGAAGGGCATAAAATTTTGACCTTTAGCCATAAAATGTCTTAAGTAGGTCATCGTGACCTAATTTTAGTCGACATTTTTCAGAGTCCCAAGATGCATCTGCTGACTAAGTTTGATAATTCTAAGCCAATAAATATCTGACATATTCAAAAGTAGGTCACCCTGACCTACTTTTTGGTCGACATTCTCCGAAAACCCAAGATGTTTCAACTGACAAAGTATGATGATTCTAAACGGATAAGTACTAGAGATACATTAATAAAGCCATAAACATCACTGTGACCTACTTTTTGATCGACATTCTCCAAAAACCCAAGATACATCAACTGACAAAGTTTGATGATTCTAAGCCAATAAGTACCGGAGATACTTAATAATAGGCATAAAATGTTGAAAGTAGGACACCATGACCTATTTTTTGGTCGTCACTCTCCGAAAACCCAAGATGCATCAACTCACAAAGTTTGATGATGATTCTTAGCCAATAAATACCTAAGATACTTAAATATAGCCATAAAATGTCTAAAGTGGGTACCGTGACCTACATTTTGGCCGACATTTTTCAGAGTCTCTAGATGCATCTCCTGACCAAGTTTGATGATCGTAGGTAATCAAAATATGCCTTTTTAACAATTTGAAAACAAATGCCTGTAAAATTCTAAAAGTAGGTCACTGTGACCTACTTTTTCTTAAATACATTTTAAGGTTCCAAGATGCAGCAAATTACAAGATTTGATGATTCTAACCCTTTCAGTGCCTGAAATAATAGGATTAAATGTTTTAAAAAAGGATAAGTCATAAAGTTCAAAAAGTAGGTCACGGTGACCTACTTTTAAGTTTACGTTGTTCAAGGACCCAAGATGCATCAACTGACTAAGTTTGATGATCATAGGGCTTAAAGTGTTCAAAATATGCCTTCGAATCAATTTGAAAACAAATGCCCGCAAAATTAGAAGAAGTAGGTCACCGTGACTTACTTTTGAGTTAACATGATGTGAAGTCCTAAGATGCATCAACTTACAAGATTTGATGATCCTGGTCCTTATAGTAAGCAAAATATAAACATTTTTATTAATTGTAAATTAAGGTCAACTTTAAAGTGACCTTGAGACCACGCCCTTTGCCCCAGGGTCATGCCTTTAACAATTTTAATATTCAACATATTCTGATCCTTGTATGTAAGTTTGGTGAAAATCTGCCCGGTGGTTCTGGAGAAGAAGATTTTTTAGCAACCAGTACTTTTGGTTTTGTTTTCCCGATTATCTCCCCTTGTTTTAGGGTCCCAACCCTTATTTTAGTATAAATGGTAGCCCTTGGGCCAAGGATACCCTGTGACAAATTTGACACTAATTGGCCAAGGGGTTCTTGAGTTATTGCCCATATTCTTAAAAGTTAACGCACACCGCACAAATGGCCATTAGCTCTAGCATTAGCTCTTTGAGCCTTTGGCTCAGAAGAGCTAAAAATCTCTTGCCTGCAGATTTTTGCAATCTGAACCTGAGAATTTCCAAAACCTTCTACAGTAAAACTCGTTTAGTACGAACACGGATATAGCGAATATACGGATATAGCGAAGTTTTTCAGGGTCCCCGGCAAAATTCTTAACAAATCATTGCTAAATTTTACGGTTATAACGAACTCTGATATAACGAATTTACGGATATAGCGAACTGATTTTGAGTCCCGTAGAGGTTTAATATAATGTAATTTACATCTTTTATAACGAACTTTCCAACATTATAAAAGAAAAATGAAAAACTGAATTGATTTAATTTACTTTTAGAATTTGTATATAAAATTCAGTTCATAATAAAACCTTAGAAATAACTAATAGTTATCGAAGATATGTTTTGTAATATTTGCTTCCCTAACATATTTGGTAGTTATACCTGAAGGAAACCACGCATATTGCGAATTCGCTATAATTGTTATACGAATTCGTTATACGGATATAACGAATTACGGATATAGCGAAGTAAATTCACAGGTCCCCAGGACTTCGCTATATCCGAGTTTTACTGTATATACTCGAATATTTCCATTTCTATTTTTTTTCTCTGTGATAACTCTTTGAAAGTTGTCGGAGTTTATTTCTTGATAATTCTGCCGGAATGTAAATTAGGCAGGTCGATAGGTCAGGTGCCAAGGAGGCCTAATACGCATGCAAATCTCGTGCGCATCTGTCTCTGTGTCTGACGCTAAGGAGGCCAAATATGCATGTAAATCCCGTGCGGCAGCCTTTGTGTTTGACGTCAGTGTGCGAGGACTATTGAAATTGGTATGGAAGTCCTCGTGTGATTTAAGTCTATGTCTACATTTTTAAAGTCTAAATCTAAAATTTTATTGCACAATGAAATGGAAATACATGTATAAGGAATCACTGTGTAGCTTTGAGAGTATGCCAGGGACATCAACAATAGTAGGAAACATGGGATAATTTTAGCATATCGCCCGTTATGCAAATTATCCCATGTTTCCTACTATTGTTGATGTCCCTGGCATACTCTCAAAACTAGACAGTGATTCCTTAAACATACCATATCATCAGTTGATCAACGTTGTACAAGACGGTAATCAGGCAATGGCAAAGAACTACGCACACTAACTTTCGATTCCATCCTATATTTAACACCCCTTGAGTTCAATAAAAATGAGAATTTTACTGCAAACATGCATTCACTATAGTGATTCAATTATTGTATTAATACGGTGTCAAATTGTTAACTGTTCTTCATTACAACTCTTTTTATAAGGGGACTAGAAGAAATATATTGAAATCAAGCTTTTTAAATCAACTCCACCAGACTTTATAACTCAGATTTTAAAATACTTATGGATATGGATAGATGATCTTTTATTCCCCCCCCCCCCCCCTATGTTTAACTCATGTAAAATCAAATATATATTTCTCCGCAAAGATTAACCCCCCCCCCCTTGGGAAAGGACAAAAGCAATGGAATGTATTTGTTGAATAACAAATCATTTTAACTGAATGGGAGATTTTTTTCCCATTGATTTCTGCTGTGAAAAACACAAGTTTTACCAAATTGAAGAGATTCATTAGGCATTATAAGTTTCGGAAATTGCCGAATACTTCATTAACTTATTTCTAAAACGTTTTAAAAAACAAAAAGGCGACTTTGATTTCAAATAGCGCGGCATGTTATTATTTTGGCGCGATCATCTGGTAAATATTCTACATACTCGCTCGGTTTTATTTATTAATTTTTGGAAATATAGTATAATCAACTCCCTCAGCTTCTTGAAATCCCAACTAATCTCTAAAAGACTATTCAATGAAGGATCGATTTCTTTTTAATTTATCCCAAATTTCTTATTTATCAAGTTTGGTAGACTTACCCTGTGAGGACTGACAAAATTCATTTAGATAAATACATGTAATAATTCATCAAAATATAGATGTTATGCTATTCAGACATTAAACCCCCCCTCTCCCGCCCTGGGAAAAAAAGACTATCCCATAGTGTGAAATAAAAAAAAATGTGGCACTTGGTGGCGAATAGGCGTACGTATAGGAAAGTGTAAAAAAATTTTTGCATCGTGATTTAATTTTAATGACTTAGTTACAGCACCCTCTTTGTGTACTTAATAACTATGGTAAAAGAAAGGGAAATAATTCAAATGAAAGTTTCACGATTTTATAATCGCCTCATTTCCGCAGGTAACAAATAAATATTCCCTCATCAACAAGAAACTTTCCAGTATGTCGACTTCATAATAAAAACATCAAAATGACCCCAAAAAAAAAAAAACAAACAAACAAACAAACAAACAAGTTTTCATGTTTGAATTTGTTTTGGGTCATGCTCTCGATAATGCATAATTTCTGCCCCAGGGTTCATGTATCCATTAAATTGCTATTATATTTTACTCAGGAGGTATATAAGAAGGACAGGATTATGCAAATTTCGTATTTATGCTTTTCTACAGTAAAATAAATTCACTTGAAAAATTTTGCTCAGGTGACACACATTTCGTTTTTTCTGGAACAATACTATCTAACCATAGCCTAAATGTAAGAATAATCAGATATGATTTTAAATCACAGTACTTACTTTCACACACTTACAGTTCATATTCATAATAAAAACATTTGCAAAAAAATCCAACTTTTCACAAGTAAAAATATTAGGACTCGATTAAAATGTAGGAATGACACAGATTCGACAGGGATTTCTAAAACAATGGCTGCGCGCAATCGGGGATCTCTCTCTCTCTCTCTCTCTCTCTCTCTCTCTCTCTCTCTCTCTCTCTCTCTCTCTCTCTCTCTTTGTGTGTGGAAACATCAGTTACTACATGTGCATATTATATTTTCTCCAGGTATTTAAAACTATAGAAAATCACGGGTTTTTTTTATGTTTATGGTGACACTAAATATCAATATCGAATATTTAAATGTCTTCTTTATAAAAAAAAAAGTCATTCAAAAAATAATCTGTTCCAGGTATAAAAGAATCAGTTTGTTTTACATTGCGTTATTAGAAATTTCTTTGTACATATAAAACCTTAAATGACGTCATAGTTCATTTTTTGTGTTTTACTCGTAAAAGATCCAATTTTCAACATCTAATATCTCTGTAACGAATGCGTTACCTTAAAAAGTTTGTAATAAAGAATGTTCGTAAAATTCCCAACTTTCGGGTTATGGCATTTTTAAAAATTTTATTTTGTGTTAAAATTAGATAAAGGCCACAGAAGATAGCACAAAATCAGTCATTTATGCATAATTTTATCAACTTCCTAGTAGGATATGAAACTTTAACTTCAAGTTTACGATACTTTCTGAGAATCATATAGGAAACTTTGCAAAAGTGATCAGTTTCTTCTCTAGTTTACATAAATATCAATTGTTTTGTTGTACACCAATTATTTACGAAACACCAGCAATTAAATGCCCATGATGCTGAAAAGGCGTGTCTGGGCGTTAAACGGTTAAGGACAGACGAGATTTCCTAAATAATAGATAATTTTTTCTAAGAGTTTGACGTACTGCTACTAAAACATGTTTACACACAAAAAATTGAGGTACCTTAACATGCATTGCTGCAAGATACCAGGGGTAGTTTTTCTAATATAATCTTTTGAAGAAGAAAAAAAAATTCCAATTTCAAATGTTTAAGTGTTTGGATTTCTAAAAAACATTTAGAAACTGGTTTAGAAATCAGAATGTTATTAAAATTTTGAATATTTTTCATACAATACGAAAATATACAAAACAAATTTTGAGGAACGTCTCTCGTCTGACCTTAAATATACGTAACCCTGAATCTGCTCTAAGGATGATTATATACTTTTTTTTATTATTTCTGCTTTTTCCCTATAAGTTTGAACTTTTATTGTTCCACCCTCCCCCTTTTCGAGTCATGATTTTAACAAGTAGGCATCCACATATACCTGAGGATGCTTCCTTAACTAGAACTGTCCATATGGGACAAAATACCCCCCTCTGGTTTTTTCAGAGGTAAGTTTTTCCATAATAAAGATATGTATCAAACATGAATCATACAATTTTTCTTTCAGTGACCTTGAACTTGCACAGATGACCTTGGGTCAAGGTCATGACACACCCATAGGTCATGAGGCATCTTCCCTTACAGAAAAAACGAATGGAAACTTACAAGTGTTTTATAATCCACTTATTAGCAATTTATAAGTCACATAAATTTTGAAATTTACTTATAAGTGTACTATAAGTCAAAGTAAGTATAAGTGAGGAACATATTTCATTAATACTTCACTTATAAGTAAAGATGGGCTACATATCAGTAAATATTTCACTTATACCTCACTTATAAGTGAAGATCAGTATGGTATGAGCAAGTATAAGTGTGGACTTAGAATTTTTACCCTATACTAGACTTCTCTCAAGGAGCACTACAAGGTATTCTGTAAAAGGTAGCTAAAAAATCAGAAAGTTTGTCTCTGCAGAGATCAGCAACAAGAATTTGAAACCAAGTTTGTGTCTGTGAATGGGTGTTGGAGATTTTAGATTTATTTTCAGTATGCACTTCACATCAGGTACAACAAGTAGGTTCTATAAACATCATCTCTCTATTTTAACTTCCTTTTTCTGACATTTTGAATCAATTGACTCAGTTGCTTTCAGATTTCATAAATTTGAAGAAGCCTCAAGGTCATTAATCTTGTTCCCTTTTTGTTCAACATTTTTGTTTATAAACTGAATTAATATGTTACGTTTGCGTCATCAAAGGGATGTTATATAAAAGGGATTTTGTTTCATGAATTTTTTACTTGATTATTTCATCTAAAGTGCAAATACATGTGTATATGCAAAATATAGCTTTGAACATATCATGCAACCCCTGCATGGTTGGAAGTTCTGTTCTAAATTAAGATCTTACTTCACTTGTTGTACTTCACTTATAAGTGACTTATAGATGACTTATAGATGACTAATACTTCATAGAGCATGAAGGGTTAATGCTTGACTTATAAGTCACTAATAGTCACTTATAAGTGACTATACTTGCATAAAGTATAAGTGGCTAATGCTGGCTTCTAAGTCACTTATAGCCATTTATAGGTCAAGCAGCTCATTTCCATATAAAATCCTAATGAGTAACATATTAGTTACTTATAAGTTAAATGTATCAGTGAAGTGTAAGTCCAGAATAAAAAAAACTTATAAGTAAAAGAATAAATCACTTATAAGTCACTTATCAGAAATTTCTGTAAGGGTTTGAAATGAGAACCTACCAAGTTTATCCAGAAGAAAGATATAGAATGGACACAAATTATGAAAATTTTCTTCCAGTATCCAAATCCTTGGATCATCCGTAATTTTTGTGTGAAATGAGAACCTACATGTACCAAGTGTATCCAAGAGAAAGATATGGACCAGACACAAATTATGAAATTTTTCTTCCAGTGACCTTGAACTTCCCCAAATGACCTTGGTTCAAGGTCATGTCACACCCATTGGTCAGCAAGTTTTGTGTGGATTGAGAACCTACCAAGTGTATCCAAGAGAAAGATATGGACCGGACAAAAATTATGATTTTTTTCATCCAGTGACCTTGAACTTCCCCAAATGACCTTGGGTCAAGGTCATGACACATCATTGGGTCATGATCAATCTTCGAGTGAAAAAACTACCAAGTTTATCCATAAGAAAGATATGGACCGGACACGAATTATGAAATTTTTCTTCCAGTGACCTTGAACTTCCCAAAATGACCTTGGGTCAAGGTCATGAAACACCCTTGGGTCATGGGCAATCTTTGTGTGGAGTTGTAGATTCTGATGTTCCTCAGTAAGAAAAATATGAACTGGACACATTTGCACCGACAGACGGACAGACAGACAGACGGACGGACAAGGTGATTCCTATATACCCCCCAAACTTCGTTTGCGGGGGTATAAAAACATAACCAATCCTTACTTTGCATGTTGAGAGAATCTATTCTATATATTCCTATGTAAAAGTTTAATTGTCCATTGTGGGCTCGCCCTAACCCAAGGGGTCATGATTTGAACAAATTTGAATCTACTCTACCTGAAGATACTTCCAAATAAATATGACTAACCATGCCTTTGCTGTTCTCATGAAAATGATTTTTAATTATATGTTCCTATATATTCCTATGTAAAACTTTGATCCCCCATTGTGGCCCCACCTTACCCCTGGGGGATAATGATTTGTGCAATCTTGAATCTACACTACCTGAGGATGCTTCTATATAAATATGATGAATCATGACTTTTCTGTTTCTCATCAACGGATTTTTAAAGATTTTCCTCATATACACTTATGATAAAGTCCTCACCATTCCCCCTGGGGGTCATAACTAAAACAAACTTGAATCTACTCTACCTGAGGATACTTCATCATAAATATAACCAAAAGATTTTAAACGATTTTTCCTAAATATTCCTATGTAAAACTTTGATCGTCAAATGTGGCTCAACCCTACCCCTGGGGTCATGATTTGAAGAAACTTGAATCTATACTTCCTGAGGATATTTCCACTTAAATTTCATCTTTCCTGGTCCAGTGGTTCTTGAGAAGAAGATTTTTAAAAGATACCATTATTTTTTCACTAATTCTTAATTTCCCCTCGAAGGGGGACAGGGCCCTTCATTTTAACAAACCTGAATCCCATTCACCCAAGAATACTATGTGGCAAGTTTGGTTGAAATTGGTCCAGTGGTTCTTGAGAAGAAGTCGAAAATGTTTAGAGACAGACGGACTGACGGACGCCGGACAAAATTTGATCAGAAAAGCTCACTATAGCTTTCGGCTCAGGTGAGCTAAAAAAATTAATCAAATGTCTCGATTTCCTTTTGAGGAAATTTTTAATCACCCGTACAGATGCTTTCAGATTTTTTTTTTTGAAGTTCTAGAATAGGGAGTTGAGTAAAGAAGAGAGAAAGAAAGGCTTATTATTTTTTTTAAATGTCCTGTTTCTTTATTTCTAACCACATTTTTCAAATGGCCTCATATGAATTGCTTTATATCAAAGAGGGATTACATAACTCTCACCTTTACTTTCTAACAGCACAGGAGTCTGAAGTTTTAATGGTCAAGCCGTAATCGTCAAGCAAATTGGATTTTTCACCTTGAATAAATAACACAAACGCTCTGGATACCGAATTAGTCGCGAGATTTTTCTGGCCAAGCCCAGATCTTTTTGTTCAGAGTGGTCCCCCCGAAACACCTTTCCATCCTTGTGTTTTTTTAAGTTAAGGGTAGGATTTTTCCGGATTTTTTTTTTTTTTTTTTTTTTTTTATACGATAAAAACTTCAGAGTCCTGTGCAAACAGTAACATCCATTTTCAATTTTTACTGATTTTTCAAATGAATTTTTTATAACAATTGATATGAGATTTTGTCTAAATAAAATGCATATACATGTATCATGATTTTAAGTAAAAGGATGATTTTTATCAAGAATAATACCTTTTCTGTTTTGTTCTCAGAGTGTGTACCAACCAGGATGACAGGAGCCTCATCACTGCTGTACTGGTGTATGGACTTCATCCAGAACTCAAGGTAATCTGAAAAACAAAGACACATTCAGCTGTAAGAGTTTTCATTAAGATAGATTGCAGGAAATGATGGCTGATGGACATGACAAACTCCATATGTCCAAACCATTTTCTTGGCGGGATATATTGATAACAAACGTATTGCCTTCATAAAGCTGCACAGAAGGACAAACAAATAGAAAAGTATAGTGAAAGGAAAAAGAAACGCATAATAGCGAAATATATTTAACTATGTGGCCGAAATTATGAAAATTGGTCAAATGTGTATTTTGATTACTGTGCACTAAAATCCCTGGTCAAAGTTACTCAACCATGAAATGTATGGGGTCATGTAGGGGAAGTGATAAAAAGCCAAATACACGTGCATGTTGATGATGACAATTTTGTGATCACATTTTGTAGTGCCAAGAGATGCATTATAGTTATAGACATTGTTTTTCAGTATTTGCAGTCAGTAAAAACTTCTTGCAATCATGGTATTGCTAACGGAAGTTGCATTTGGTCTAGTAATTGAGTTGCATAATTGAATAAAAAGGCTGTGCAGTTTGTTTTTAACTTTTCAACCAACAATTTTTGGGGGTTGTCAGAGAGTAACTTAAAAGGTTTCCAACCAACCATGACGGTGACATTGGCGCGTTACGTCACATCACGAGAGGGCTTTTCATCATGCCACCTTGGTTATTGTCAAGTCATTTTTACTGAAACCAATATTTTTACAGCAGATAATCATACTCATATTTTCATCCTAATACTAACAGAAACTCTCTGCTCTAATTTGGGTACGCAAGCTTGGCAACTTTACGTCAAATTTACTCTCACGCGCACGTACGTGCCGTATATGTAATGTTTTTAGCATGTTGATGCTGAGAAAATGTAGCCAGTGTTTGTCGAGACTTCCTCACAACATTCACGTGTACCGAATAAGCTAGATTCGGTCAATTCTATCCTAAATTCCATCCTAAATAAAAAATTCGTTGGATTCATTTGGCGGGGGGATTTGTTGGTTTTGGAATAATACATCTACTCTCAATCATTAAGACTACCTTCGGAAGGATTGAATGATAATCCTATGAGAAAGATAAGTACTCAATGCACAAGAAAATCATGTCTGTTACTGATGCGCAAGGGATATGATGAGAATTTTTATATTAATTTTGGGGGGAATCAACAAATCAATTTTAATAACCCCGAAATTATCAGTCAAAATCATACAAGATTTCGGTTACATGTTGTTTAAAGTTGAATTAAAATGTTTGATAACAATACTGGAAAACATATTGGAAATAAAAGTTTTAATTTTATTCAAAAGTTTATTATGCGTTTCTTTTTCCTTTCAGTATAATTCTCATTTAGGATAAAAGATTTAAAAGTTTCACAGGTCAAAATTTTCAAAATTCAATGGGGTATACACCTGGCTCAGAAAATATGGAAAATATAAGCATTTCCTTTTTCAATATGTCAATAACATTTATCAATGTAATAAATTTTGATCTGATGAGATGGTGCCTTGAAAAAGATTTTTTGGCCATACATTTCATAATCAAAATATTACCTCTGTGTGTCCATCCCCCGTAAACAGAACCTTCCTGACAACACACTTCTTCTCCAACCTTATCATCAAACTTCTTCTCCATATTCAGCACCAGAATGAAGAACGCTCGAGGACTCAGAAAAATCTGGTGTGAGGCATAATATGAACACTGTCCTGCAAAGTCAGTCATGGTTATTTTTTTATCTGGATATTCTGAAACGTTTTTTGTATCAATCTGCAAATTTCCAGAAATTGATGAATTATTTGGTTCAGGAATATCTTTGTTTTCCTTTTTAACATCTACTAATGATTCTGGTGATGTTGCCCCCTGTGGTTCATGGGATGAGGTAGTTATAATGTTGGTATCATGTTGGTATGATATTTTTCCACTGTTTGATGCTTGAATCGCATGGCCCTCATCATCAACTCTTTCCATCTTTTCCTGTGTTTCCCTATCATCAGCTGCATTTTTTGAAAGAGATTCAGGAACACTCTGCTGCAGATCTTTTTTATCAAGTCTAAGTTTAAAGCGCTGTTGTTGGCTTGAAGGATTTGCTGTAAATAAAAATGAATACATTTAAAAGATATTCTCTCTTTGCTGTCCCCGTAAATGGACTTCAAGTTTACTTTAAATAAATCTACAACTAAAAATATAAATTAGAGGTATTGTGAGCATTGAATTCACATAATGATATCCAGAGATATCATATAAGTATAATGGCCAGGTCCACTTTTATCACTGAAATACCAAATATATGTGCGATCTAAACATAAAGTAGGAGCTTGGTCGTAGGTAAAAAAAAATTGAGTGGATAAAGAAGAGTTGCCGATATGAAGAAGGGTATGGAGATAACGAACAGTATTCAATCTCAAAGTCCATATACAAATACAAAATAAGAGCAGAGCAAACACGGACCCCCGAAACATCAGAGGTGGGATCAGGTACCATGGAGGAGTGAGCATCTCCTGCCGACCGGTCACACCCGTCGTGTGCTCCTTGTCATGATCAGGAAATAACGGAAAAAATCAATCGTCCATTCAGTGTATAAATGATGAATAACAATTGGTATAAAAAACGTCAGTCAGCATTTGACTCAATGATAAATTGTATTTGCTGACAAGGTCATTTTATCGACCAAAGAACTTACGAAATGATGACTTAAAACGACACTGCTGATATTCTTGTTTCATCAACTTGCTTGTCAATAATTTACCTCATTATAGAAATTGTTCATACGTAGAGCATGCTCTTGCGTATCGAATCAACTGAGATAAATATACTCCGTATGCAGATGTTGAAGGTATATTGCTGCATAAGTAAGGGCGGAGGACGATAGAAAAGTTAAATTCATCACGTTTATCATATAGCTTGGTAACCCCAATATCAGTGAAGGGAGACTAAGGGTGTATCTTTCTTGCTTTGGGAAACCCAGAATATACCCCATCATAAAGAAAACTTGAGGTCACAAAGCCAATATGTAACAAGAATTCTGTGAGTTTCAAGATTCTTTACATTTTTTATAGTGGTATAAGAGGATTGACAGATGAAATATGGGTACCGACAAACGTGATAAACTGACAATAGGATGAAAAGATTGACATGTACATCATTATATAACCTTTGTTTTATAAAAAGGCAAGCAGGGGAGGTTTACAAAAACGTTTTTCAATATACATGTAAATAAAAATAGACTATTTAAAACAGATAATAATTTTACATCTTGTCACAAAAATTATATAATTGTGGAGACAGTTTTAAGCATCCTTAGTTAAGTATTATGTAAATTTATCAATTCAACCTGGATAGAGTCAAAGTAAATATAATAGGTAACAATTCACAACATGGATAGAGTCAAAGTAAATACAATAAGTACCAATATACAACAACCCGGATAGAGTCATGATAAATATAATAAGTCACAATATACAACAACCTGCATCCCAAAATCCCCAGATACATCAATTCACTAGGTGTGATGATTCTAAGCCAATTAATACCTAAGATACTTAAGAAAGATAGCCAAAAAATCTCAAAAGTAGGTCATCATGACCTACATTTTGGTTTCACTCTCCTAAAACCCAAGATGCACCAAATCACAAAGTTTGATGATTCTAAGCCAATAAATACCTATAATACTTAAATATAGCCACAAAATGTGAAAAGTAGGTCAGTTTGACCTACATTTTGGTCGGCCAGTCCTGATATGCATCTGCTGACTAAGTTTGATGGCTCTAGGTCTGAAGGTAATCAAAATATGCACTTAAACCCATTTGAAAACAAATGTCTGCAAAATTCAAAATGTATGTCACAGTGACTTACTTTTTCTTAAATATGTTGTAAGGTCATAAAATGTAGAAACTTACAAGATTTGATTATTCAAACCCTGTCATTGTCTGGAATAATGATTAATTGTTTCAAAAACGATAAGTCATAAAGTTCAAAATGTAGGTCTCAGTGACCTACTTTTAAATTGACGTTGTACAAGGACCCAAGATGCATCAACCGAAAAAGTTTGATGATCATAGGCCTTAAAGTGTCCAAAATATGCTTTCAAATCAAACAAAATTTAAAAACAAAATATGAAAAGTAGGTCATCGTGACCTACTTTGAAGTGAACATGATGTGAAGTCCTAAGATGCATCAACTTAGAAGATTAGATGATCCTAGTCCTTATAGTAAGCAAAATAAAAATGTTTTTATTGAATGTAAATTTGAAGCTTTGAAGTGACCTTGAGACACGTCCTTTGCCCCAGGGTGATGCCTTGAATAATTTTTAATCTTCAAGATATCCTGATCCATGTATGTATGTTTTGTGAAAATCTGCCAGGTGTTTCTGGAGAAAAAGATTTTTTTGCAACTTTTGAATTTGTTTTCCTGATTACTCTATCCTTGTTAAAAGGTCCAAAGCTTTATTTTAGTATAAATGGTAGCCCTTGGGCAAAGGATACTTTGTGACAAATTTGACACTGATTTGCCGAGGGTTTCTTGAGTTATGGCCCATATTCTAAAAAGTTAAATCAAACCGCACAAATGGCCATAGCGTTAGCTCTTTGAGGCTTTGGCTCAGAAGAGCTAAAAATTAGTTTACAGTACCTGTACCTGAAAATATTTCACTGTACCAATAAAATTTCAGAAGTAGGTCATGATGACCTACTTATGAAATTTAATAGCTACAGTACCGACTGGACACAACCTTACACCAGAGCGAACCCAAATCGCATCCCGGGTTCGCTTCCTGGGTCCGCTCGGGGTCTGATTCGGACCCGCTTTCAGAAACATTGTGACCTCTTTAAGTGCGTCTTGGTTGCTTTTCGGGTACACTCTGTGAACTCGACATTTGAATTCCACATTTCGCAATCAAACGTGAAGCGGACCATGTTTACATCTTGCCTTCAGTAAACCCGCCTGTTGTATATTCCAAAACAGTAGTGGAATCGATCATTGTTGTTTTTATCGAGATCGAAACATGCACACTGTACATCTTTAAAGTGACAATATGGAGTACATTGATAAATTCCAACGTGGAATTGTTATTAATTGTGATATCCTAATGTCTCTGCACTCAGAATTTTGATCCCAAAAAAGTTTTTAACAGCAGGCTATTTGGCACATACAATGTATTTAATATATATTTTTCAGTTGATGTATAATGAGGACACACGATGGTCAACAAGAAATCTGTGAGCCAATGCTCAATAGTAATACCCCCGCTCTGATGTAAATAAGAACTATAATGTTAATATACACAAGTACAATTATAGTCAGATGCACAGAAACAAGAGTCCCAGGGGCCACAGCGCTCACCTGAGCACATTGGGCTTGAATTTAACCCCTCCCCCCTCCAGGCTTTCATCATTTGTACAAACTAGAATCTACACTACCTGAGGATGATTCCATATAAATATCACTAATCATAGCTTTGAAGTACTTGAAAAAAAGAATTTAAAAGGTCTCCCTATATTTCCCTATGTAAAACTTGGGTGGGCCATTTTGGCCCCATCCTAGCCCCGGGGGTCATGATTTGAACAAAATTGAATTTACACTAACTGGGGATGATTCCACATGAGTTTCATCTTTCCTGGCCCAGTGGTTCTGGAGAAGGGTTTTTAAAGATTTTTCCTATACATTCTTATGTAAAACTTGGGTCGGCCATTTTGGCCCCGCCCTAGCCCTGGGGGTCATGATTTGCACAAACTTGAATCTACACTTCCTGAGGATGATTCCACATGAGTTTCATCTTTCCTGGGCCAGTGGTTCTTGAGAAGAAGATTTTTAAAGATTTTTTTCCATATATTCCTATGTAAAACTTGGGTCGGCCATTTTGGCCCCACCCTTGCCCTGGGGGTCATGATTTGAACAAACTTGAATATACACTACCTGAGGATGTTCCACATGATTTTCATCTTTCCTGGCCCAGAAGTTCTTGACAAGAAGATTTTTTTTTTTAATTCCATTAATTTATAACAAATTCATGATTATCTCCCCTTGGAAAAGGGCACGGCCCTTTATTTGACCAAACTTGAATCACCTTCACCCAAGGATACTTTGTGCCAAGTTTGGTTGAAATTGGCCCAGTGGTTCTTGAGAAAAAGATGAAAATGTGAAAAGTTAACGACGACGACAACAACAACAACGACGACGATAACGACGACAGACAACGGACAAATTTTGATCAAATTATAGCTCACTTGATCCTTCGGCTCAGGTGAGCTAAAGAATGAAGTTGACATCAGATTCATATCAAACTTAATCCCACCATATGGCATACATCAAGAAAGAGTGTAGTAAATTTTCAAGCATCTGCGATGAATAGCTAATGAGAAAACTGGGACGAAAATTTGTTATGTATGAAACGGACAGATGCACAGACAAACATGAAGTTGACATTGGATTTTATCAAAAATGTATCCCACCATACGGCAAGCCTCAGGGAAGATTGTGCTAAAATTTCAAGCATCTACGATGAGTAGTTGCTGAGAAAACTGTGACGAAAACTTGTTATATATGAAACGGACAGACGCACAGACAAACAGGAAGTTGACATTGGATTTTATCAAAAATATATCCCACCATATGGCATGCCTCAATGAAGATTGTGTTAAAATTTCAAGCATCTACGATGAGTAGTTACTGAGAAAAATGTGACGAAAATTTGTGATTTATGAAACGGACAGACGCACAGACAAACAGGAAGTTGACATCGGATTTTAACAAAAATGTATCCCACCATATGGCATGCCTCATAGAAGATTGTGTTAAAATTTCAAGCATCTTCGATTAGTAGTTGCTTAGAAAAATGCGAAGAAAATTTGTTACGGATAGACACACGGCCAGACAGACAGACACACAAGGGTAAAACAGTATACCCCCTCTCCTTCGGAGCGGGGGTATAATTAACAGATTTTAATGATTCTAGGCCAATTAGATCCTGAAGTAATTAAATAAAGACAAAAAAATTCAGAAGTATGTCATGGTGATCTACTTTTTAGTTCACATACTCCTAATAGTCCATGAGCCAGGCCATGAATTTTTCGGTATCGGTACCATCTTGGGTGAATAATTTTCATAGTTAATTTTTGAAGGACATACATCTTTACCTTCAGAAAATGTATGATAGCATTCAATTGATTGTGGCTTTAATGGTGTATCAACCGTTTATATACACCTAGCCAACTTGTTCGTTCTCTCAGCCGTGTCTTTGAAAGAAGAAAGTTGGATTTTCAATGCGCAATTTTATCTTATTTCGGATGATATTTTCTTGAAAATTCTTTTGAATGCATACTATGCTATTACCCTCTTCACTTATTATTCAATATTGGCTCTGTAATGAGCCGTCTAAATTAAATAGGAACATAATTCTACCCTTGATTATAAACGTGGAATACACAATTTTGAAATTTTGATCATAGGAAACAGATAACTACTGTGACTATTTTCACACCAAAACATATTGCATTGTCATTTTATTTAAAGAATTTTTATCACGTATTAGAATTTCAAAACATTCCCATGATTTACCCTGTGCGTATATTTTTATTTAACAAAGATATTTTGAATATGTCAGATCTCAAGAAGAACCTTTACGTAAAATGTTTTACCGTGTAAATGGGCATTTTAGCGAGACGCAAATTTAGCGATTTGTCCTTAAAATATGATAATTTATTTTAAGCAAGTATTAATCTGAGTGATTTGAAAATGCTCACTAAAAATCTATTACAAATTAAACACAGTTTTATTAGCGATATTAAATTTCAGCGATCTCAGAACCCTCGCTTAAAAATTAAATCCTCGCTAAAAATTCTGCTTATACGGTATTTATTTAATCTCATGCTAAACCATGGTGAGAATGAACACTCATATGTTCATTTTAGTTAAATTTGTCATATATTATATATTATATATATTATATATTTTTGGACATCAAAAGTAAACATATGTGCACAAATCATATATATGTGCTTTGTTGGCAGTGGGCTGTGTCTCACGACCTGCAATGGCGTGAAACCCCTTCACTCCACTAGTCCGGGTAGAAGGAACCGGTACATTCTTAAGGGAGATCCCTCTACGAGAGCACTCTACACAAAGCGCTGACGGGTCTCAAACTCTGTTGATTGAAGGCTTGCCTACCTATAACACATGTAAAGACCGTGCACCGGCGGACTCTGCGGAGGAAACCGTCATGGTTCAACTGAGAAGAAGGCGGACACAGCAAGCACCGTGGAAAACTTTGAGCAAGGTAAGGCACATATAGTACGTCTTGGTCATCCGCTGCATCTGTCTTCATCTCTAGACGTCCTGACTTCTGTCTTGCCACTTGATCTAGATGGTTGCGGGCGAGAGAGAGAGTGAGTTCGGCGAAGCGCAACCCTTCTTCATTTTAATCAAACTCATCGCGCAAGTCATTGATCATCTTACATCCCTTCTATCATCCACCCCAATGAGGTGTCAGGGCAAGCAACGAAGGTGACAGGTGCAGGTTCTCTGGAAGTCAGTAGTCTCGGACCTACACACAGGCGGCCCAGGCCATAGGGTCGCTCTTTACCGATTAGAGCAGGTTGGAGTTCGACAGCCACCTGTTCTAGTAAGCAGCCCCCTTTTGGAACGCACTGCTCACCTCCATTACAAGAGGAGCGGATTATAAAAGGTATCCCAAACGTTGACTGCTCCACCTTTCCCTATCCAGTTATCCAGACAGACAGACAGTTCGTTTGTTCACCAAGGCTATGTGCGGCACGGAGTGCTGGACAGATCACCGTTTCGCAGTCTCTAAACTTCAACTCTCAAATTCTGAATCAAACGCAGGATACGTCCTCCGGAGACAAAGGCTTCAAAACGTCTCGGTGTTGGTAAGCTCAAGTTGCCTTCCACTTCTCAGTACTTTGCTGACAACCTGGAAGAACGCCTGAACTCCACCGTGCTGTATGACCACGACGTGGAAGAAGCATGGAACACACTTTGTAATACAGTGTACAATACAGCCTTTGAGTGTCTTGGGCCCTCCACCAAAAAAAAAAAACACAAAGACTGGTTTGATGAGAACCGTGCCGAGATCACGTAGCTTTTAGAGAACAAACATCGCGCTAACAAAGCTCATATAGATGATCCCACCTACACAGCCAAGAAAGACGCTCTGAGGAACGTTCGCAGCACAGTGCAGCAAAAGCGTTGGGATATGCAGGACTCCTGGCTGACGAGATCCAACGCTACGCCAAAACTCATGACAGGCCTATGATAGATGGGTCAAATCCATCAGGCTCATCCCCTCTCCTCAGTGATGACGGGTTAACACTCATCAAAGAGAAGGAAAACATACTCGACAGGTGGGCGGAACATTTCATTCGCGTTTTGAACTGCCTTTTTACCATCAATGACGAAGCCGTCAACTATCCCAGGTTCCCATCAACTAGTCACTTGATGCCGTCCCCTCTTTGGAAAAGATCCAGAAAGCAATTAGTCTGTTGTAAACTTTCAAAGCACCTGGCTGATAGCCCGATACTCCATCCGAGCTGAGATTTACAAAGAAGGGGGAATGGCTCTAGTTGATAAACACCATCCTCTGCTTTTGCGAGGATCGGCCTGACCAGTCACCTCCGCACCCACCGTCCAGATCATCCCCCTCCCCCACGAAGATGAGACAGTGGTCATCGTCATCACCAACGGACGGATAACTAAACTAGTGCATTGGTACGTATCTTTTTCTTTATACAAATTTTTGATGTACATGTAATTGTTGAATAAAAGTGGTAAAAATATGCAATTTTTGTTAGAATCACGGCTAGTAACTCAATTAATGCTTTTTTAATATATTCATCATATCTCGAAGTAATTCTCGTAGAACGTTCTATCACGGTTGGCGACTGGGTGACAAATTCTTTGCAGGTTACAAATATACTTCGCTCAAAATACCTAATTTGAGCAAATAAAGGACAATAACTGAGTCTCCAGCATTAAAGCCACAATAAATTTGATGCTATCATACATTGTCTTACTTATCAGGGGTATACCTTACCAAATATTACTATAAAGTTTATTCACCCAAAATGGTACCGACCACCCCCAGTGGCTCATGGACTATAATACCCAATATACATCAACTGATAAAGTTAGATGATTCTAAACTCATTAGTAACAGGGTATTATTTAATCTCGGAATAATTATATGCTTCGGAATTTAACAAAATGTCGGTTTTTAATGTAGACCATATCTGTAGATTGTAGAAGCAGATCTACCTGTTGACATTTGCTGTAGAAGTCTTTCTATATAATGTAGAAGAATAAACCATGTTGAAATTTGCAGTAAAACCCTTTCTAAATAAGGTAGAAGAATAAATCATGTTGAAATTAGCCGTAGAACCCTTTCTATGTAATGGAGAAGAATAATTCATGTCTTTTTGTTTTTAAAATATGTTTCATTCATGTATTTTCTTAACTTTATTCTTCTTTGTTCTTTATTTTGTACTGGGGTATATGTGTCTACTTTTATGTGCTTGTTGAAATTGTTCTACGTTCCGTAGTCGT
>NW_026931878.1:0-49090 GCF_032062105.1 Saccostrea cuccullata
TAATTAGTGCATTAGCACTTTGAGTAACGTTGGGCTAGTTTAGTACAGTATTAAGCGCAAACTTGGTATTTCTTATTTTACACCAGACTAGATCCAATATGGCTTGTACATCCCCCTTAAAAGATTTTAAAATATTGGCTTCATGACTATACGTACATTGAGAATGTGTTACAGACTAAAATTAATACTTTCATGACAATTAATGTGCACTTGATTATTAAATATAAACAATCAATGCTAACGTTGTTTGAATCATAAAGGGACCTGCTTATGATGCGTCGAAATATTTTCTATACCAGCAACAAGTACTTTTGTACAAATCAATATGTACTGATGAGGAAAGCTCTGTTTGTAGAGCATTTTAAAATTGACACAAATATACGGAATTTGATTCCAATTATTTTGAATCATTCGTGACAAAGTATTGAAAACAGTGACATAGCATCATTTTTGAGGGGGGGGGGGGGGGCTAGCCAGAGAAAGATAATTCAATTCAACTAAAAAAAGTGATAAGCAATGACAAATATCGAAAATTTTTATATATTTGTTGGAGTTGTGGTGGGTAAGAAGCCGACGTCTTTCATTACTATTGTTTCGTCATTTAAATACACTGTATACAATCATATGCTGCATTTCCCTTTATATTCACATAGGTGTCTGAACCGGGGTGAGGGCAAAGTTGGCGGTCTTCAAGCCCCCCTCCCCCAC
Source organism: Saccostrea cuccullata (assembly GCF_032062105.1). Lineage (NCBI taxonomy): Eukaryota > Metazoa > Mollusca > Bivalvia > Ostreida > Ostreidae > Saccostrea > Saccostrea cuccullata. The sequence continues at coordinate 709 of NW_026931878.1, forward strand.
CATTCTTTCAAAGATAGACATAATATAAGCATTGAAATTTGGGGCTTACATTTTTTGTTGGATTAGCCCCCCTCAATTTACGTCCGACTCCTAGGATTTAACAGTACTGCAACACAAAGTATGTGTGTTTGGGGACGGCTGGGTGGGGTTCGATGAATATTTCAGTAGTTCGAAGAGTTGGGTATGAAAAAAAGGGAATCTCGCCTCTTCCTAATGTTACGTACCATGCAAATCCGCGTATTGCAATCAAATAAAATGCAGCAAACCTTTGATAATCGACTATTTTAGCTTCTATCTACGAAATTAAAATCTGAACATGAAAACTGATTATTGCATTGTAACAATTGTTCATGATTTTGAATCCTAATTTGTAATTGTGTTTGTGCCAATGAATATTTGTATATATTCGAATACATGTACATGTAGTCAGTTTATTCCACAACAGGTCTCTACAAAGTTTTTGAAAACCATGTACAGATAAGAGAGAGGGGCGATGCAATACAACAATTAAAAAGCTGTTACTTTTAAGTTAGCAAGTAATAAATACATACTTAGGGTTTTAGGTGTTTCTTTTGAAGTATTTAAGCTAAGTTTCTTACAACTTTCGGTTTGTCTTTCTTCACCCTTGAAGCTTGTTATCAGCGAAAGAAGGATATGGAGATGATGAACAGTATTCAATCTCAAAGTCCATAAAATAAGAGCAAAGCTAACATAGACCCCCGAAACATCAGAGGTAGAATCAGGTGTGTCATAGTTACCTGACAAACACAATTTCTGTGTCAATCATGGCTATCTGTAGAAGCAAAGCTATGCGATATATGTAAATAAAGGGGATATGCGAAATATAACAACAATCGCTGGCACTGGAAACAAATTGAAAGTGTGGGGGCGGGGGGACTAAGTGAAAGAGAAATGATAATTTCTAACCTACAATATACTCAGTAACTTGACAAAAAAAAAAAGAAAAGAAAATGTGGTCCATTGTCAAAACACAAAAATCCTATTTCGTGAAGAAAGTGGCGGGGATCGAACTTCTTAACCACTTACCCTTTTTTGACCTTAATTAAATGCTACGTGCCTGTTGAAAGTGAGGAGGGGGTGTCTAAGCCTACGCCCCTCAATAATATTAAGAACTCGGAAAAGTTCAGAAGATATTGTCATAGTTTCTAGAAAACATTTGTTTACAAGGACCGGGGACTTAGAAATTTTGTCAGGACAGAACATTTATTGGGATATCTTTATATAATAGATTATTTTTATTTCTAGGATGAAAGGATATGTAAAGGAAATAATCATTGAAAAATATTTGACAAGCAAAGACGGAGAATGGATAAGTGGATGTCAAAGCTAAAAATAATTCTTATTTCAAACACAGAATACCTATGATTTAAACTAAGACCACTTTGCTCCTTTCTCCAAACTACTATTTAGGTCTTTTGCTCTTCTGTCAATTTTCATGGCTAGATACAAATATTTTAAGTGCTAACATAATTTGTCTTTTTTTATGACAGAAATGCATAGACATTGATTAAGAAGGAATATATTGAGCGAGTGGAAGGACAGAAGGACACCTACAGTTATCTGGCCTGAGTATCACTGGCTTCTATCTTAATGTACAATATTATAACAAAACAGGAGTTACCGCCCCTAGGTGATGTAATCACCACATGTTTATATCAGCTGATTGACACCCCAGCTGTGTGCCACACCCACCTGGAACTCCCAGTTTTTTGTTTGATGTTCGTTATGAGATAATCACTGCTTTATCTGACCCTCCCTGTGTCTTTATCTGACCCTCCCTGTGTCTTTAATACAGAGGGAGGAATATCATTTGATATCTGTTATCAGAGGGGACCTAGGTTCCTCGGTGAGCAATTGTACAAAGAAATACTATTTTTTGACTTCACGCTGTACTTTTTTACTTTCTGAAGTGCAGATGATTTCTGTAGACTTTGGTGCCGTCAGTTCTGACTCCCAGGAATTTGTTCTGGGGGAGATAAAAATAGATAAAGTCTTGCCACAGAAACTTCAGCGACTGAATCTGTGCATTATTGATTCTGTGCATTAAGTATGTATATTGTCGGACATACAGATTTGACATAATTTCTTTTTGTTAATCTAATTTTAATTGTAATCATAGTTAACATAGCATATTGTTTTTAAGCCATGTTTGAAAAGTGAGAAATTATAAATGTGCTTTGCCTTGTGATAATATGTATAGCTCACTGTGTTATATTTATATGTATGAAGGCAGGGAAGAAACGCACATGTAACAACATGATTATTTTAAAAGAACACAATTCAAGCCCATGAAGAAACTCTCCGTTCTTGAATTGATTTTGGTGGTTTTTCATGTTGCTTCATAAAATGTAGATGTTTTCGATGATGAAAGAATGTACATGTACTTATTCATTGATTTATGATAAAAAAGTGAAGGTACAGTTTTATCCAAACAGTGAAGTTGAGGGAATAAACACTTTGCTAAGTATCTGCTAACAAGACTATCTTTAGTTTTTTTAAATAGATAAAACATCTCTGCTTTCTTTTATTTAGTATCCACTATAAACAGTAACAAACTCAGTATTTTACTACTCAGTATCAAGAGAAGGCTGTTCTTTACATTTCATTATTATTAGCTGCATAAATTTTATTGGGTCTTCACTCCTTTATAAGGAAAAGAAGGTTATGTCCCTTTCTGAAGAAAACTTAGCATACACGCCATATACATTTTAAAAGTTTTTTCCCTAAATTTTTAACAAAAGACTGAAAATGCAAAAATGTATCTAACATTAAAAAAAACCCAACAAATCCTTAATTGACTGTGAGAAATTTTTGGAATAAAAGAGGTCTATCGGATATTTAGAATGTTTTAAATCATATTTTCCGATGTAGCTCATGCTGAATATTTGTCCAATATTGGTTTTCTTTTTTATTTTAACATTGCATATATAAAAAAAGGATTAGAAATGTGTCAACAAAAACAGTTTTCTTCACCAGTAAGCATGAATATTAAAAGAAAACAATGAACTTTGAGCCTTGCATGCATGAAAAGTATCTCTTTCTATCTGTGTTATAAGACTTAATTAACTGATGAAATTTCAAATTGACTTTTATTCGATAAATACAGATTTATATTTCATAGACAGTATCACACTTGACTTTTATAAGTACAGATTTATATTTCATAGACAGTATCACACTTGATTGATCTGTTACAATATTTTCATGTTCTGATTGTGAAAGGACTGATTAATTTGATTTAGAATGTCACAGATATTAAATTTGCATTATAGAATGATGTCAATAAACTGTTGGCTTCTTCATCTTATCTCAATTAATGTACAATGATCCCCAGGGGTAGGAGGGGGTCACAATGGGGATCAATGTATTACATAAATGTAATGAAATACATGTATAGGGAAAATATTCGTTCTCAGGATTAGCAAAGGCATTAGTTATTTTAAAAAAATGAAGCATCCTCAAGTTGCGTATATTCAAGTTTGTTCAAATCATGACCTCCTAGGGGCTGTAATTTCATCACAACATGTATTGGTAATGATCCTCTAAAAACTAATGTCCAAATAACGTACTGTATCTCACTTCTATTCTTGATGACCGTGTAGTGTAGGGCAGAGTTGTGAGAATTCCATCGGCATCGAAAGCAATTTTTTTAGCTCACCTCAACGAAGTAGGGAGAGCTTATGTAATACCCTCGGCATCGGCGTCCCTGGTTAAGGTTGCTTTTTGGAGCAGTTTTTTTTTTAAGTACTTCTATGTCCTATATTGATTAGACATGCATGGAAGACTTTTCTAATGTGTTTTATTGTACCAGTCAAAGTTTCAGATGTTGCAGTTTCAGCAAAGTAATGACCTGGTATTGATTAATGTTTTGGAGCAGGTTAACATTTTTGGTGCAATTTTCAGTGCAGGTCTCATTTCCAAGTAACTATGATCACTATAGTGACCAAACTTGCATGGATAATACATATAAAGATGCATACTTCCAGACTTGCTTCAGATGCTGAATCTGACCTTTATTTTCCGGTTGAGTGAATATGTTAATGTTTTTGGTGCAGGTTTCATTTCAAAAGATATTATGAGCCCTATAATGACCAAACTTGCATGCATTGTACATCTCAGGATGCATACTATCAGACTTACTTCGGATGCTGACCTTTATTTTCCAGTTGAGTGAACAGGTTAAAGTTTTTGGTGAGGTTTCATTTCAAAGTTACTATGAGCCCTATAATGACTAAACTAGCATGGATGGTACATCTTAGGATACATACTACTTGACTTGCTTCAGATGCTGAATCTGACCTACATTTTCCAGTTGAGTGAGTAGGTCAAAGTTTTTGGTGCAGGTTTCATTTCAGTTACTATGAGCCCTATAATGACTAAACTAGCATGGATGATACATCTTACGATTCATACTACCAGACTTGCTTTGGATGCTGAATCTGACCTACATTTTCCGGATGAGTGTACATGTTAAAGTTTTTGGTGCAGGATTCATTTCCAAATAACTTAGAGCTCTTTGATAACCAAACTTGCATGGATTATATATCTAAGGGCGCATTCTACCAGACTGGCTTCGGATGCTGAATCTGAACTATAATTTCTGGATTAGTGAACAGGTTAGTTTTTTTATACAGGTTTCATTTCCAAGTAACTTTGAGATCTATGTTGAGCAAACTTGCATGGATGATATATCTTAAGATACACACTAATGGACTTGCTTCAGATGCCGAATTCGACATACATTTTCCAGATAATCAAATGGGCCAGGTAAAAGTTATGGGTGCAGGTCTATAATCAAGAAACTATAAGGATTATATAAACCAAACTTGCACAAAGGATGCATCAAGGTATAAAAAACTGTCAAACTTGCTTCAGATGCTGGATTTTAATTATGTTTTCATGATGATGATCTAGTTTGAAGTTTTTATATAGGTCTATTCCATAGTATCAAATCAAAATTGCATAAATTTAGCATTTTTGGATGTACACATTTTGTTGGTTAACTTTGCCGTACTTAAAGACAACATTCGTTGAGGGGAACTCTTGCCTAGATAGCCGAGCGGTCTAACGCGCTGTTCCTGTACAGTTAGGAGACAAATTCCAAAGGTCGAGAGTTCAACCCCGGGCTGGAGCGGAAGTGAGTATCCTTATAAAAGTGAATTTCTTTGTGCTTTCTATATTAATATTTCTTCACTTAGGACAGTTATATTAGTTTAAGAGTTGTTGTAAATTGTGCTTTATAAATTAATTTCATCACAACATGAATTGGTAACTATCCTCTAAAACTAATGTCCGAATAACTGTACGAGGGACGTTCGATAAATAATGTCATTAGCTAGATGACATAGAACATCGAAGTCATATGACATTTAGCTTGACTTTCTCTCATTGTTGAATCTTTAATGAATTGTTAACAGTTTATATGACCACTTTTCATCGCATTATTTCATTGTGGGAAGCTGGAAAACAAGGGCTATTCGAGACACTGCATTGAAAATGAATGGTCAAGAATCAGTAAACAAGAGTAAAATTGAACGCGTCAATAAAGCAACTGTAAAACTTAATATCCCAAACATATATTAACTGAAATATGTGAAATTTACAGCAACCAATGTCTGTTTTATAGACACATGAACAAGTAGACTTCAATGAACAAAAATTATATAATGGCATCAAAAATGGGTATCGTCCTTGCAACAATGATTTACAACAACCAATGTAAATTTGCGAAAATTCAACAAATTATCACTGATAATGTTTTATTGACATTAAGACTCGTAGCAAAATTGATAAAAATCACTTTGGGATACGTTCACAATGTTCTAAAGGAACATTTGATGGTAAAAAACTGTAATACTCAAAGGTCACCCTTTACTTTGTAAAAAGAGTGAAAACGACAGCGTGTAGGAAAATCTAAACAATTATTTTAAGAACATCAAAAATTGTATTTATCCACGTTTTTCTGAACTTCACACAGTTAATGAAACTTGAATCCTTTTTGCTTTAAACCCTCAAAACAAATTTACAATAAGATGCACTTGACAAAACCGCAAAGGCCTAAGAGGAGCAAAGAATTGCAAGAGCACAAAAACAGTTTTATATGCTATTTTCTTAAATGTAAGCGGTCTTGTTGTTCAAATTCATATTCGGGGAGGAAGTTCAATTTCTGGAGGAGTAAAAAAAAACAACAAATTTTTGGCAAAAAAAAGGTTTATGAGAGCAATGAAACAGAATGAGGAATTCACTATATTAAATGTCTTCATGACGGCATCCAAACCCACAGGCCATGAAGAGTAAAGGAGTTTTGGGTGTAAACAATAAGTTAATGTTTTGTCACACCAACAAAATTTGCCGGATCTTTCAACTTTTGATTTGTATCATTTCCCAAACTTAGAAAAACATCTATCAGAAAGAAAAAAATTAGTACAGCAAATCATAGGATCGGCCATATTCCAGTATACGAAGGGTCAAACTCAAAAATGTGTTCTTAAACCAATTAGAAATTGAATGAAAATGTTACGGACATGTGTTTTAATTAAAAGAGAATATTTTAGTTAAATCATTAAGACTAAATCATAGAAAAGCGTTTTTTTTGTTTCATTTCGAGCCCTAATGACATTATTTATTGAACGCCCCTCGTATCTCATTTCTATTATCAATGACCGTGTATTTTAGGGCAGCGTTGTGAGAATTCCATCGTCATCGAAAGCAATTTTTTAAAGAGAAGTGCCACACCAACTTTTTATTTTATAGATCTCTAAGTCAACCTTTTAAAACAATTGTTTCAGCTTTGAAAGACCGACATAAGCTCTCAATTATTTTATATAATTTTTTTTTCTATTTTTTCAAAGAAAATGAAAAAAAATCATTTACATCCAAATTAAATGCTTTGTTGTAAAAATTTTGCTGTAAATGAATGCATCACATGAATACCCAATAAAATATGTAAAAAGAAGCCGCAAAGATATTAAAAAATTTTAAATAAAAAATATTTATGAAAATAAAACACATAATTTGTGAATTTTTTTAAACTTGTGGATAAAATCTTCTTAAAACCAGTCACAACTGGGGAAATCATGTTCATTAATCATATTTAAAAAAGAAATTGAAACGAAATGGCCAAATTTTAGAGAATTTTTTTTTTTCAATTTTGGCCAATCCCGATCAAAATTTAACCGATCCCAACCATTATTTTACAATTATTGGAAATAAATATAACATTTTCCCAAGAACACTAGCATGATTAGATGTAATAAGGGTTAAAATATTATTGAACTTGACAATAAAATAGATTTCTTCATTAAAATACATAAAGAGGCAATAAATTAGCATTTTATTCATTTTGTGTTAATTTTGATTGGGATCACTTTAATTTTGATCGGGTTAGGTCCAGATATTAAAAAAATAATTTCTCGAAAATTTCTCAATTTCGATTCAATTGTGACTAGTTTTATGGTGTTTTTATCCATAGGTTTAAAAAATATTCACAAATAATGTGTTTTATTTTCATAAATAATTTTTTATTAAAAAGAAATTAAAACGTCTTACCAGCCTTTCTGTACATATTTTATTAGATATTCATATGATGCATTCATTTACAGCAAACTTTTAACTTGAAAACAACTTATTTAAGGAATGAAGCTTATTTCAACTTATGTTATCCGATATAACATAACTTGGGGCAGTTTACGCTTTATAAACCGCGAAGCGGTTTATAAAAAAGCGTAAACTTATAATTCAATTCTAGTGTAGACAATGAGTCAATATTTCCTCCGGAAAAAAACTTCAAATTGAGCATTAATTTAAAAGTAACGTCAAGCGGAGTAATACATTTTTGACGTTACTCATTTTGACGTAGGCAAGTTATGTTATCCAAAATATTATATGTTCCTCTGAATGATATAGCCAATGAAATTGCTTGATACAAGAAGGATATGGAAATAACGAACAGTATTCAATCTCAACGTCCATTAAACAAATATACAAAATAAGAGCAGAGCAAACACGGACCTCCGAAACATCAGAGGTGGGATCAGGTGCCATGGAGGAGTGAGCATCCCCTGCCGACCGGTCACACCCGCCGTGTGCTCGTTGTCATAATCAGGAAATAGCGGAAAAAATCCGTGGTCAATTCAGTGTATAAATAATGGACTAACAATTGGTATGAAAAACGTCAGTCAGCATTTTATTCAATAATAAATTGTATTTGCTGACAAGGTCATTGTATCGACCATAGAATTTACGAAATGATGACTTTAAACGAGACTGCTGATATTCTTGTTTTATCAACTTGCTTGTCAATAATTTACCTCGTTTAAGAAATTGTTCATACGTAGAGCATGTTCTTGCGTATCGAATCAACTGAGATATAAATACTCCGTATGCAGGTGATTAAGGTATATTGCTGCATAAGTAAGGGAAGTTGACGATAGAAAAGTTAAAGTCATCACGTTTATCATATAGCTTGGTTGATAGATTACCATAAATGTCTTTTTCAAGTAAAATATCCAAGTATGAAGCAGAAGTGTCGGACTCTGTGGTATCTTTTATCTCAAGCTCACCAGGATAAATCGTGTCGACGTAGGAATGGAAATTATCATTATTAATTGACAATACGTCGTCGATATATCTAAATGTCGAGTTGAAGGCCACAGCAAGTGTTTTCTTCTTTCCACGCAAAAGATTTTGCATAAATTCTGCTTCATATGAATATAAAAATAAGTCTGCTAATAACGGAGCGCAATTTGTTCCCATGGGAATTCCAATAGATTGTTGGAATACCTGGTCTCCAAAAACCACATAGATATTGTCAAGCAGAAACTCAAGCATCTTCTTGATGTCAACTTCAGAGTACTTATGTGTGCAATCAGAATCTGTTTTAACAAAATAATTCTTCAAATGACCAATGACGAGGTAAGTAAACTTACGAGTTCCATTTTTGTTGAAGAAGCAGCTGTCAATGATATCAAAAAGCCTGGATTTTAATTTGTCGTGGGGAATTGTTGTGTATAAAGTTGAAAAGTCGTAAGTTTTTATGCTGTTGATTTTTTTAAAGTCTTGTGATTTCAAATTGTCCAAAAATTCTTTAGAATTTTTAAGTATCCACATCTGATTTACACCACTTCTTGAATATATAGTTGTACAGTACTCTTGAAGTTTTTCCTTCACTACTGTCAATATTTTAGTGAGAAGTAACGAAAGAGGCTTGGTTGAACATTTACTGGAACCTGCAATGTATCTTTGTTTGTAAGGATTCTTAAATTATTTGGAAATAAATATTTTTTTTTACTTTCTTTGAAAAAATACAAAAAAATCATATGAAATAATTATGAGCTAATATCGGCCTTTCAATGCTGAAACCATTGTTTAAAAAGGATGACTGAAAAATCTAAAAAACAAAAAGTTGGTTTGGCATTCCACCTTAACTTGCCTAGGAAGCCGAGCGGTGTAACTCGCTGTTTCTGTACTGCTAGGAGACAGATTCCGTAGGTCGAGAGTTCAACCCCGGGCTGAGGCGGAAGTGAGTATCCTTATAAATGTGCTCTCTGTCTCTCTCTCTCTCTCTCTCTCTCTCTCTCTCTCTCTCTCTCTCTCTCTCTCTCTCTCTCTCTCTCCATTGGTTATACAGACTTGAAAGCATCCTCAGAGAATTTAAGCCTCCCTTCCCCTCTCCTCTGTACACTTTTCAACACTGAACTGATTTGTTCGTTTTTGTGCAGATGAGCTCTGTCGCCAATTGGCCTCTTGTTTCTTTTTGATTAAATAAACTTTACAACAAATTCTGAAGTCGTTTGATTGCAGGATCTAACATCCTTAAATACCGGTACTTCAATGCGTACATGTATTTGATCCCTGCTTTATTCAAGTACATCTTTCAATTTTATCACAAACATAAAAAAAAAAAAATTCTTGTACAGGTACTTTGATACTTCTATAAATTTTAAAATCCTCAGTTGGTACAAAAGATAAAAATTATTTAAAATTGTAATTTTGATATCTTTGATAAACGCATGTTAAAACATTTCTTTAGGAGTAAATGTTTGATGTTTATTTCATGTAATGGATAACTTTTACTTCCCTTGAATCATACAACCCTACCCACAACCTCCCCTCACTGTCTACACTCAGTCCAGTAGGATCCTCTAGTCCACAATTATCCACACACCTCAGGAACTGTCCATTCTGATCAAGGATGTGTAAACAGTCATTGAATTCATCAGTCACAATGATGTGTCCCAAGGAATCTGTCACTATTTGACCAGAACCAAATGATTGCTTTTCCCCTGGAGGTTTGTTTTTGTATCGGAATCTGACTTTTCCTGTCCTGTCCACCACTACCACTGCTGTAGCATTGATATCAGAGGCCACTATGTCTCCATTGTTGTTCTCCACCACATACATTGGATATTTACCTCCTTGATAGATTGGATTACCATGTTCATCTTTTTCTATTTCTTGTGCCACTCTCTGTCCCTGATAACGGACTAATTTATTATGACCAAAATCAGTATTAACCATACCAACTACGATGTCCCCTGACCTGGTACAACATAGTCCTGATGGATACCAGCCCCTTGGTGTGGTGACAAGTTTCTTTGTCTTCCCACTTCTGACAATGTTCACAGTCCTATTGATATAATCACTGTATATCAGTTCCCCCTGTTTGGTCACTTTAATATCAGCAGGGAATTTCTTACATGTACTGGTGACAATGTCTTGTACAGCTCCATGTATGTCCACACATGTTATCATTTTGTCTCTACCACTAACCCAAGCTTTATCTGATCCTACACAGGCCATTTTAAGTAAGTTTTTAACATTTGTTGGAATGTTTGCAATCACTTTGGCTTCTTTTAATAATTCATTAACAGATAAAAAGGAGACTTTATCTGTCAGACTGGATAGTGATGTCTGTGTCAGTGTAGCCTTGTTTTCTCCTAATCTATGCTGAGTTCTCTTCCTTGGACTGTGTTTGTTTGAAGAGAGGGCAATGGTAAATCAGGTATTTGTGGAATGATCCTGTATTCTTTCAGTTTGGATTGGTAGTTGTTGACATCAGACACTTTGTTGGACTTCAGGATTTCTTTGTTTTCTTCAACAGTTTGGCCCATAATGGAATTCTGACTTCTGAGTTTGGACTGGCAAGATTTTAGATTTGTAATATGATGATCTCTGAGTGACTGGATCAGGGATTCCATTTTGTTGAAGATGTTGTCCACCTCTTGGTGCCATTGTTTTCTTTGATCAGTTGCCTGTTTCTGTAAATTTGTATAATGAATCATGGATTTGGAAATTTTGTTTTCAGTGTCTGAATCTTGTGTTGTGGTCTTCAGGATAATGCCCTCAATTTCTCCAGTTTCTTGTTTAATTTTTTCTCTCTTCAAAGCTATGATTTTATCTAGGTCATCGAAAGCATGGCTTTTATGTTGACCAGTGAGACATTTGATGCAGACTGGGACATCACACTGTTGACAGTGGGCCTCACATCTCTGGTGGGAATGAGATGTACACTGAGGGAACACAAGCTGTACTGTACGCTTTGTGAAAGGAACAATGTCATGCTTCATGGACTTGAGGCTCTTGATATGTTTGTTGATGCAGTCTTCATACAGACCGATTTGGCAGCTGTTACAAAATTGTTGGACAGGTTTGACACAAAGGTCACAGGTTATGAGTTCCTGTGCCTGGCTGGTAGCAGTGGCCATTTCTTTTCCTACATTGCAGTTATATCTGAAAAATAACAAGATAATTAAAATAAAGAAGCAATGTATATAATTTGTTATTTTTTAAGTCAATGCCGGTATGTGTGACAGACGTTAAGTTTAATACTACAAATTAAGTTTAGTACTACACTGACAATTACAGTTAGGAAATTAAAAAACAACCGACTTTGTTTGAATCATTAAAGGGACTGCTTCATCAGATGTGTAAAAAATACAGCATATATATATCACTATTAAAATGATCTAGTCAAAAATACATACTCATAGTTTCTGTTGAAGTATTTCAGTTAACCATTCTTACAACTTTCGGTTTGTCTGTCTTCTTTCTGGTAATTTGGTGTCATGTGACAAGTGTTTAACAGTTACCTGACAAACAAATTTTCTGTGTCACGTATATGTAACACAAAGGTTAACTGTAAAACAAAAATATGTGTATATTGGGGATATGCGAAATATAAAAACAATACCTCTAAATATAAAGAGAATAATCGAAATTCAAATAGAATTAATTTATATATAGCAAATTAGCAGCAACATATCCCAATTTATATTAATGAGGTAAATGCGATTTATTTGTGAAGAGAAGATTTTTTCATTGCGTGAATTCTATCGAGGCTTAAAATCTAGTCAATATTTGATTGAAATTCTAGTAACGCCTTGCTGCAGATCAATTTTAACAAACGTTTTCTATTCAATTTTTAAAGGACTCAAAAAGATATACAAGATATTGCTATAGTTTTTAGGGGACTGCCGTTTAAATTCTAGAAACGGGGGGGGGGGGGGGGGGGGCATTTTGTCAAGTCAGATTATTCATTGACATGTCTTTACATAACAAATTGTTTTTACTTTTAGAATGAAATTAGATATTAAGAATAAGACGTAAATTTAGAATTTATAGAATAATAGGGTATAAAATGGAGTTTCTATCGTCCTTCAACCCCGCCCCCATCCTGACGAAGAGGTAGGAATCTTTTTATTTAAAAATGCCACCAAATTTTCATTAATTCCCAATTATCTCCCTTTGAATAAGAGCGTGACCTTCGTTTGAACAAACTGGAAACCCCTTCACCCAAGGATACTTTGTGGCAAGTTTGATTGAAATTGGCCCAGCGGTTCTTGAGAAGAAGTCGAAAATGTGAAAAGTTTACAAACAGACGGACAGACAGACAGCTAGATAGACCGACGCCAGACAAAATGTGATCAGGAAAGCTCAATTGAGCCTTCGGTTTAGGTGAGCTAAAAAGTGGTATGTTATAGCTGAAGTCACTGTGATATTTAGACGTCCGTTGCTGCTGGAAAGATTTTATAAAATATGTAGCTGTGTGCATGCGCATGGCTTGCCAAAATGCCTCTTCTTATCTTTACATTTAATTTCATTATAGGATCTTGATAGTCCAGATTTAACAGGTCGGAGAGAATACTCGAAATCGGGTATTATCCTTGAAATCGCGTATAATACTCGATATAAGCACTGCATGAAAAGTCGCGTTTAATATAATTTAATAAATTCGTTTACTCCAGTAAATTTCTTGTATTGAATTTAATTTATGTATAACGGTACATTTTACATGAAATATATTGTGATATAATTAAATACAGTTTTCGAATAAGTATAATCATATTTAATGCAAAATACGTCGAGAATAATATAGTTTAATTGAGATAATTATACGTCCCGTTTAAGAATATCGACATGTAAAAGTAAATATGCTTATAGGCTACTTAAAGTTTAAGTACATTTTTGGTATTTTGAATATGTCATAAATAATTCTTTATACCTAGAGTAAACTTATGTTGAAACATTTTTGAAAAAAAAATATCTAGGCACCCTATTCATTTTAATTTATTTATTTCTCATTTTTATTTATTTAAACCTTATGTAGATTTTTCAAAACTGTGGAATATAACTTAGTTTTTTCTCTATCGACTACCACTGTAGTACAATTACATTGGGATCGAAGTCGGGCTCGAAAAGCAATTTATTTAAAAACAACACACCGCGCCGAAATTCAATTTTTTGGAGAGTTCCACGCAGCCATGTTGAATTTGATAATGATGTTGTACGGGAGGAAGGGGCGAAAGAGAGTTACTCGAAAAGGAGAAGCATGATAAACTTTGGATGGAATTTATGTTTTAACAGAAGATGAAGACATTTACGATCCTGTTTAGCGGTAGGAACAATGTACAAAATTTTATCATGTGTCCTTGAATGAATAATTGCCTCTGCTACTGATAATGTTACTGTTCCTTAGTCTGGGCTGTACACATAAAATGCCTGGCAGTAAAAACGTTTGGGCAAGCCCTATTTACATTTTGTAATAATTATTTAACACTTTTAACCATCTTACTTAAAGATGGATTTTGGGATTGGTTTCAGAATTTTTGTCACTAAAGTGTTCCTCTGTTCAGCATTTACAGAGAGTGTTGTACAATGTAATAAATTATAAAGGGTAATTAATTATTTATTTATTTCTTAATGCCTACTCAAGAATATATTGAGCACTTATTTTGATTATTTAAATAGTTGCAGTGTGGACTGTGCCTGAGATGATTCCCCATAACGCCGGCTATGTAGACAGCTTGTGAAAATGGTGAGAACCATACCGCTCAAATTTTCTATTATCACAAATAATATAAAATGTTTTATTAACTTGTATCTTTATGCATAAGAGTATAAAAAATATTGCAACAACTTGAAATGCTATATACCAAGTAGACAATACAAGGTTTATATTCTTATTTTCCTTATCCTAAAAATACAATAGCAATGGATTCTGAGCTATGCATAATTTTTTTACGTTAAATACGTAAGCATGAATTATTAAAAATAGCTATCACATTCTATGATGCACAATTATGCATGCATTATTTACAGGAATCCAAATGCTCACAAGAAATGACAAAAGCAGTATGAAGATTAACACAACGGTAAGATTTCTTAAATTTTCTGATAAGATCAATAAAATCACATGAATTGATTTATTTTAGCTCACCTGAGCCATTTTAAGACCCGAGCGAGTTTTCTGTTCTGTGTCTGGTATTCGTCGGTCATCTATAAACTTTTCAAATTTTTACATTCATGAGAATTATTCCTAGTTTGAATAAAAATCCCTGCAAGATACATCTTTTCTTTCAGAAATTGTGCCAGAAAAGTTTGAAGTAGCTATGGGAATGATCAACATTGAACTTGCTGAGGCTCTCTTCCTGAAAGTGACTTGACCAGATATTTGGCTACCCAGTATGAGGTACAAACTAATCATTTGTTGTACAACTTATTGTGTATGAGATTGCCACCATTTACTGGAAGTTTGCATTTGTTGTCCACTTAAAAAACTTGCTATCTACAGTGTAAGTTGTTAATATATTTTACTTTATGTTAAATCACTTGTTCATTATCCCAATAACTTGCATGTTAAATGCTGTAGATGCTTACCTTTGCATTTAAGTTTACACTTAAGTTCCATGTGTTCCGAGTATGTACACCCATTTCATATCATGTTTTGTCGTCTCTAAATTTAATATAATACATATCATAATATGTACTAGATCACAAAGTTTGAGGATTTTATTATTGTATGAATGTTATCTACTTGCTTTATATCATAAATACATCTGTTTGTATATTTTTTCTACGAGATGCCATACCTGCTTTTAATTTTTCATATTTTTTTTTATCCATAGTATCTTTCTGCTACATTAAATAAAATATCGTGGAGGAACACGAAGAAAAGGGCTGCGCACCTCAACATATTCAAGGTCAAGCAGGTAAATACATTGGTAAATTGCTAAAAAAAAAATGGCAAAAAGTCACCAGTCCCCAATTTACATGTACTTCCACAAATTGTGCAGCTTGCTGCTGTGAAACTATATATATGTGTGTATTAATATGATAAATGCTGTAAATGCTATTCTTTGCATTTTCCAACACTTTGTAAATCTTCAAATTCCATGTGCTCGGACTACGGTACCATTATGTATGTTTCATATCATATTTTGTCGTCTATAAATTTGATCTATACATATAATTATAATTTTTTTTTATGCAATTCACTTAACTAGATGACACAGAGAATTTTTTTCATTGCGTAAAATGTTATCTTCTTGCTGTAGTCATGTTAGTCATAAGTATACCCTGTTTGTATATTTTTTCTCCTTTTTTGTATATTCTTTCTATGGAGAGCCACACCTGTTATTAATTTTTCATATTTTGTTTATGACAGCTTTTTACCATATCCATAGTATCTTGCTGCTAAATGAAAGAATTAGTGTGGAGGAGCAGAGAAAAGGGCACCTCAACATGTTCAAGGTCAAGCAGGTAAAATGCTCCAAAAAAAAGATGATGAAAAAAATCATTAGACCCAAATTTACACGCTTCGAAATCTGTAGCTCGCTGGCCTGAAATTATAGATAATTATCTGTCTTTATTACCCAGATTTGAAAAATGGCATATCTTTTGTAGTCTTCTGTAAATATTTAATTAAGCAAAATTGAGCTGTGTTTCCTCTAGGTCAAATGATAATTTTAAAATCAACTCAGATTTTGTGTTTACTATTTAATATATGCAATTGCATAAATCCGGAAGCACACATATAATATGTATGGGTATTTATTTTTATGTTTATTGTAGAAATTAGGAGCTAGGGGTGCTTCTCCAGAGCTGAAAACTTCTTGGCATGAAGACAAGAAGAAGCAAGAAAAAGCAGTTTTAAATATTGATTACATCTTCATAGTACAAAAAATGATTCTAAAGATAATACTATCTATGAAATTAGAAAGCTGAAGTTGCGTTCTGATGAATGTGAGAATGTCCTTAAAGAACAGGACACCAAAAGTGCCATTCTCAAATCAAAGCACTCTAAAAGGCAGAGCATAAGAAGAACTAGGACAAATAAAGAATCTAAAAGAGTCAAACCTATGGATGTATTAGTTGAACAGAGATGGGCTAAGAGATGAAATATCTGAGTTGCTACTGTTTTGCACAAACTCAATGTTAGATAAGAAAAATATACCTAGTGTTGTATTTTTGACAGTGAAAGTTTTTTCTTATGCTTCATTACAGATTAAAACTGTTATGTATTTTATTGTTTAAACATTTATTGGTCTGCAATCACATACATTTTAATCTTGATTTATATTTCACATATATGTACAAGTCTAACTTAAATAATAAGTGCATGGACATTATTGTGGAAAAAATAAGACAATCATGATCAAGGGTAGTCTGAAAGAGCTTTGATGGCAGTAAGTTGCAGATCTTGATACCCAAGTAAGAGAAAGGTGGCGTCTCTGACCGATCCTTTTGCTGTTGCTTGTGGGCGAGTGAGGCTTCTCTGCCAGTGGCTTAGTGAGTCATAGATGTAAAAAATAGAATAGGCAAATGAGGTAGAGACATTTCTGAGTAAAAAAGGGGTGAATTGTGATTTTAATAAATATCACAATTGATATTGCAAGAGTAAATAAATGAGAATTGCAAGAGTAAAATATTAATTTGTTTCCTTCCATTTGAAGTAAGAGAGTTTATGAATTATGAGTTATGAAATTGTAATTAAGGCTTAAAAAATTGTTAAATATACTTTTACATATGTTTATACAGGACTTTTTTATGTGCATGTTTCAGAGCTCATTTTTGATATTTTAAAGCAAAGTTGAAAATATCACTTGAAATGTTTTGCATTCCAATGTAGCGTTGATTTAATGAGGATATGTTATATTACAATCATCAAGCAATAAACCTACATGTAGCAGTTGGAACAGAAATGAGCTACATGTATTGTAAACAAATTTAAGCTGCTATTGGTTTGTGTAATTGTGATACTTTTTCCTTATTTTGAATTGACATAACCAAATGATATAAAGGATTTTTTTGGGTCTTGTATTTTTCACAGTCAACATTAAGTATTTTTCAAGTTGAACTTGGATAATTAGTGCATGGACATCTATTGTTGAAATACTTGGGAAACAATATAAGGGTGGTCTAAAAGAGCTTTGCTGGCAGTAAGTTGCAGATCTTGATACCCAAGCAAGAGAAAGGTGATGTCTCTGACCGATCCTTTTGCTGTTACTTGTGGGCGAGTGAGGCTTCTCTGTTAGTGGCTTAGTGTGTCTTATTAAAATGTACATGTAAAAAGAATGGACAACTTTTATTGGCAACTTTTATTCTTTTTATGCAAAGTATGATATAATTTATTGTGGGAAATTGAAAAGCCATTTACAACCCATGCAGAAGTTTTAATAGGGGCAGTTTCAGTCAGATTTTGCAGTCTTTTGGAGTCCAGAATGACTACATTTTTTACCTGTTGTGTTTTAATTTATTGCGGATTGGAATTTTACATACAATACTATTCTTATATTATTATAATTACTTCAGTATATTACTTACTACTGGTATGTAGAAATTTACTCCATTATAATTGAGCTACAATCATGATTGTAAATTTTTTAATTCTGTCTTTTAGGCTTAAATTTGAAATATTTTGTACTTTGTTAGAACTCATTGTTTGTACACTATTGAGATAACATCTAATAAAATTGAATGAGAAATGGATTTGTGTAAGATTGTAAAATACTTGCCAAAAAACCCACAATTGTAAACCATACAAATTATTGATGGAATAAATGTAAAATAAAAATATTATGCAATAATATAATAATGTTAAATTTCATCAAATACAACCTTAAATCTTAATTATATGGGAAGGTTTAATCCGTACATTTTCATCACATATACAAGAGATTAAATAATAGTTTATGAAAGAATAAAATTTGCACGTATTAGTAAGTTTACAATTCTCCGTATATAACTTTATTTTTGGAAGTATTATAAAGTAAAGTGTGAATTTAACAAAAAATAATGAGGTAAAGATCTTTGTTAAATTTTATTAAACGAACAAATTTAATGTGACCGTAAAACTTAATTTTATGGCCATGTTTAATAATAATTATACGTTTTGTATATTAGAGGTATAATAATTGTTTACGGCAGACTAAAATCCGTACGTATTGGTAAGTTTACAATTTTCCAAACTTTATTAAATTTTTTCTTTTAATTTTTCATTAAACTCGTATTAAATGCTAATTATTTTCTAACATTTACGATCCCACAATATGTTATAATATGCATTTAAACATTAAATAATCGCAGCATTTAAATCACATTTAAGGTAAAATTAAACCCGACTTTTCATGCAGTGAAGGGTATCATTGAATCCGCGAAATCGGGTATTCCGTGCAACTTTCTATAAAAAACTAAAGAATAAAGCAACGGCGCATTATGCCAGTAACTGTTACTTGTACATCAGTATCTTGTGGATTTATTTTTATCAAACCTAATTCATAAGGTTGTCAAATAAGTTTAAAATCACACAACAAACACTGCTGGGGTAACAAAGAGGACACAATGGCGTTATTATTTTTCAATATAATTTCTAAAAAATAAAAACTACACTTCGTTTGTCTTTATTTCCCATTAAAGTATTCCATATACTTAATTTTCTAATTTGTGCACTATTCACAAAACGTGAAATTTTAAAGAAATTAAACGACTGACGCCGTGTTATGTATTTTTACTGAAAAATGTATGGCGTCCCTTTCTCGTGAAATATAAATTACTCCTAACAGTTAGAGAGTACTGTATATAAGCGAGTCATAATTGTATATCTCTGCCATTATAGAATACCAACGTTATTATTATAAAAGAAAATAAAATAAGATGAAATAAATACCCACGGGAAAACAGTTTGAAAATGGCTAATTGAAGCTGAGTATCATTTTTATGTCAATTTAGCATGAAATTTTTATTTCAGAGACACATTAAATTTTTTGGTTGCATTTTAATCGATACAAAATATACTATTTTACCTTTATTTTATGCATTTCTGTGAAAATTGAGAGCGGGAAGTCATATAAACAGGATGTTCGTGTTTTTTTTTGTGGGAAGGGGGGGGGGTATAAATAAAAATCCTTTCATGAAGTTAAAATATATTGATAAAATATATTGAATTTCTCAATATAGATCGAGGTACAGTCATATTGATTGTCATATTGATATATGAATTACATAGTCAAGTTTTCAAATTTCTTATAGTTTTTACGTTTCTGAACATGTTAATAAACAATCTGAAATAATGGAGTGTTCAATTGCCATGGAAACTCTTGTATTACTTTTTGGGAATATAATTCCTCATCGGACATTAAAATTTCATAAAAATCGTAGCCACTTCCTTTCTTTATCATAGGCATCGGAACCAGGGGGGGGGAGGCTAGGGGAGCTAAGCCCCCCTTTTTTCCCTTATATACTTAGTAAAGACATTGAACCTTGTCACATAGGTTAAGCCCCCCCCCCCCCATTTCCACAGACACCTCGCAGTATAGGCTAAAAATGGGTAAAGTTTTGGTGTTTGGAGAAAAAATTAGGTACTAAAGTTCGAACCTACCCCTCCCCCCTTTCCCTACGATTAAAAATATCTGACCGAGTTTAACCGACCATGACATTCAAAGAGAGGTCTCGTAGACACATGTAGAACACAGTAGAGGTTGTTTTGTCAGAGGTGAACAAGAAGCCTTTAGCCCCCCCCCCTTTTGAAGTCGCCAGGAAATGTTAAAATATTGATGACTTAGCGAAATCAAAAGATCAGCAGTTATGTTCTCTCATAAACTGTATTCCTGAAACTATCACTGTCTCTGCTAAAATTCTGAAGACATTTTCTGCAAATATGTTTGAATGATAAATAAAAAAGAAAAGATTTTTTAAAAAAGAGAAAGAGGTTTCTTTTAGCCAAAATTTTAGACATTTTTATCATTACATTACTTATACATTCAAAAATAAATTTGATTTTATGCACAAGATGAATGTGAAAGTAGTTAATAAAGCATAATTAATGACGCCTAGATACGATAGACAATCCCTTGTTACATGGCATCATATCTGGTGTGTGAAATGTGTTTCCGTATAATTTGATTTATTTACAAATTGTTCATGTTTGTCGTGTTGATGTGGAATTATTATAAATTCCCGAATTCTGATACTTTACAATTCTGTTGTGTTTGGAATGAACCTTAGGAAGATGCATATACTTTCAACAAAAGGTAAAATATAAAGCAAATCGAACGCCTTTTTGTGTGCAGATCAGATAACTCGGTCTTATTCCAACATTCGGAAATCCAACTTATATCTGCATTTCACTTTCTTAATATGTTTCAGAATCACATTTCAGTATCTAGAATTTTTAGTATTCATGTCAACCAAGGCAAGTTCGATATATTCTGCATGTATCTAGCTATACTGGATTCTCAAACTATATTCTTACAAATAGAAAGACATTACACAGTGAAACAAATGCTAACTCAGTCACAATCCTTACAGAAATATAAACTGCTTCTGAAGGAGCAAATTAGACGTATTGTACAACTACGTACTCTAAAAGATGTGGGATCTAAAAGCTCCAAATTACTTTCAGAAGATCGAAATCATCATTTTGTATATTGAAGACAACACGGAGGATGCAACGTTTATTTCACATTTTTACTGACTATAGACGATAAGACAAACTAACAGCTAAATTGTAAGACAAACCAGTTCCACTCTTCCACCGTTAACTTTCCTTATGTATAAAAATTCCGCGATCACCTACTTATGGTGTTCATGTCTTCAAACCTATCTACTATACTAAATATCATGCTTAGAGTAAAATCAGGTTCTTAACCGAGACAGACAAATTAAGTAATATTATCAGGAATTTCAAAGTCCTCGTTTAAATTTGGAATTTTGTAATTGTTATTATCGTAAAAATGACCGTGTAAGCAAAATTAATCTTTTATTGGGTCTTATTTTGCCTGCTTTTTTTTCCCATACCAATTGCTAGGCCTTTGTAATTATACTGAATTTGACAACTGGACGTTCCATCTTCCTCACTGCGGGTCTGGCTGGTGACAGAAGATGCTTTCTCCTTCTAGGAACTGATTCTAAATTATAGAGGGCTGTTGTTATGGATTTTTTTTAGATCGACTAATTTTACTCATCTTTAAACTTTTCAATTAGGTAATGCAGTTTTTTACTGTACAATTTGATGAACTTATCATGTCTTTGACAAACTATAGGACAATCGGAACATTACTCGGTCAAGTCGAGAAAAAGTTTTTTTTCTCGACTTGACGGAAAAAGCCGAGCGATGTTCCGATTGACTAGAGCAATATCCCCATGAATGAACATATTGAAAGACTGTGTTCTCTACGGCGACATCGAATCATATTTGGATGCACTGATATTCATGATGCTGCTGCAAATCTGTCATGTAAATGACATTATTAAATGTCTCCTTGTTAAGCGTGGTTGGACTGCAAAGGAATTCTTTCCACTACGTATTGCTAGGAACCTCCGTCCCAACCTTATTACTTCTGTAGAAACATGGTTGGTGAAGCAATACGGAACGACTTTCTGTGGAAAGCCTGCCTTAAATTAGCCTGGTCCCCTGGCTCATCCTTGCCAAGGCAGGAGAGCCAGGTGGATTACATTCTATGCTTTCCTTTGATTGGTCAGAACAATGCGCGCTAAATCCTGGGTTTTTGAGCCGTTGCCGTTAACCACGGAAGTAAATATCGACGTAACAATGACACATTACGTCGACGACGTAGAAAAATACGACGTCACAATGAACGTCTTCACCGGAAGCGCAGCCATATTCGACGTCACAATGGGCTAAGATTCAGGGCAGATTCGCCCTGAATCCATTGTACTCCACCTGGCCCTAGTGACGTGGAGTATACGAAGCAAAACAGGGACAGGGAACCAGGCTAGCCTTAAATAGACAAAGAGCAGCATACCGCTAATGTTCTAACCTAACTGCCACAGTACTGCAGTAACACAGTAATATGAACAAATACATATTTTCATGGTTTTTGAAAAAGGTTGTATTATCTGTCCTTAAGACTGGTTATACTTATGCATATTTATTCATGAATATTTATCACTTATTTAAAAATCAAAATTATATTCCATAAAGAATCTTTTATTTTATTTATTTAAACCTTTGAATTTAAGGCGAGAAAGGCATGCAGGATTTTTTTTATAGTTCAAATCTATTTATGGCAATATGTATAAAAAAATTCTTGAATTTTAAATGTTAAAAGTAAGAATAATGTTTGAAAAATAATTATAAGTAAATCTTATGTTACCATTTGACGTAAAAATCCGTAAAGACATTTTTTCCCAATAAAAAGGTAGTTGACTATGTCTAAGAGGTAATTTGATTAGAAACGTGATGTCCATCACTGACCACTTCTACAATCTCAATTAAAGGAATTTAATTAAATTAAACCAACAAAATCTCCTTTTCAAGAAGGCCATGGTAGTTTAGTTCTATGACAGTTTAGTTCCTTTAATGACAATGACCTTGGGATTGTTGTACTACCTTTATGTCTTTCATGTTCACCTCATTGGGAGCCAATGAAATCAAGTACAAACTGAAATTCACACCTTGTTGGGAGACAATGAAATCAAGTACACACTGAAATTCACAACTCGTTGGGAGACAATGAAATCAAGTACACACTGAAATTCACACCTCGTTGGGAGACAATGAAATCAAGTACATGCTGAAATTCACACCTCGTTGCAAGACAATGATATCAAGTACATGCTGAAATTCACACCTCGTTGCAAGACAATGATATCAAGTACATGCTGAAATTTACACCTCGTTGCAAGACAATGTGATAGGTACATACTGAAATTCAATCAATCGCTTCCGGGAGACTCACAAATTCAAAGGCAGAGCTGTATTATCCTAAACAGGAAACTGATAAGTGTAAATAAAAGGAAAGTTTACAAAGGAATAAGAATTAATCTGGGTAAAAACAAAACTTCATATTTCATCACTCTAAGCCTTTGAAAACTTTAGTGGTCGTATATGTGTTTTATAACTATGAAGGAGTTATCTTCCTTTTATTTTCAGAGTTACTTGTAAAACAAGTGGTACTGTGAGCACTGATCTCAATAAATGATATTCCTGTCTCACACATGATTATAATGGTAAAGTCCATGTTTTACTCTAGAAAACCGGAAATAGCTGTCATATCAAGAAGCAAAATCTCATTCAATTTCATTCAGTGGTATGGTAGGAGTTGCAGATAAGAGATGAGAACCCGAAAGCGTAACAAGACGGACCAAAGGATAACCAGAACACCATATACGTTCCCACTTTTCAAGCGGGAGGTATAATTAAAAAAAACTACATTCAATGGTAAAAAAGATCATGATTCTTAAGAGGTACTCCAGTGTCAGATTTGACACTTTCGTCTACTTCTAGAGAGATGCTGTTGTCGTGTTTACATTTGGTCTGGTTACTTTAACAGTAAGCGTCATAATATTTAATTAAACATTACCACAGAATTATCTCAACAAATATGTAAATTTGCCTGAGAAGTCTTTCTTGAAAGTCACGTGGAACAAAAATATTGTTCACAGTGGTATGTATTTGAGACTTGAAGTCCTTTTGGGTTTTATATCATCATTCTAAGGGTGCGTTGGTCACATTTTGCTTCAAACATCGCTACACTCTTTAGGTACGGGATACAGAAGTTAAGGTGGTATATTGGAATCAACTTGTCCATATGTCTGTAGACAATTGATTAAAGCTACATTACATGTATGATTCCATTTTGAACTCTTAAACCATCTTCTTACTTTGAAATAAAACTAGAGAACTTTTTTAAAAATCATTATTAACATCAGAATTCGTCTTGATTTTATCTTGCAACTGTTAATTATATGTATAGTCTACTTAATCAATATCAGTGTGATGCAACGTTTTGCGTGGGATTTCTGCTAGAAGTTAGTCCTAGTTTTATGATTTTTGCAAGCATACCTGAAAATTTCAAGGCCATTCTAGAGGCGTTCCTTGACATGATGGCAGTGTTACTACAGTATAATACTGTAAACAAACTGATTATCCACCAACTGAAAGAAAACAGGTTTCTTGATCAGTAAGCATGAGTATTAAAGTAAATAGTGAACTTTGAGTCCTGCATACTTAAAAAGTATCTTTTCCATCTGTGTTATAGGGAGATTTTTTCTGATGTAAGACCTAACTGTTTAAATTTGAAATAGACTTTTTTGATAAATACAGATTTATATTTCATAGACATTATCACACTTGATTAATCGGTTGCAATATTTTTATGTTCTGATTGTGAAAGGACTGATTTATTTGATTTAGAATGTCACAGATATTAACTTGCATTATAGAATGATGTCAATGAACTGTTGGCTTCTTCATCTTATCTAAATAAATACACATTGGATGAATCAACAAACTGTATATATATCACTGAGTCCCCTTTATTGATGGGCCACAATTTGCAGAGTCAAATTTCATCAACATCGAACCATTTAAATTAAAATATGGAACTTCTGTCAAGAAGTACTGACTTACCAGAAATTAGATCAATAAATGTGTCCTGAAAATCAAACGGGAGCCTGCTCAAGGGAAGTACAAATAGTAAGAAAACACAATCTCTTTAAGTTACAATTATTCAATTAGAAGAAAAGATTATTTTAAAGGACCATTTAATTTGCATTATTCTAACGTCTTACAATTTTGCGTTCAAATCATCACACCAAGGGTAGTGTAGGGTCAAATGGGTGGTCAACATTTTATTAGCAATATACTGTGAACGTATTACATTTGGCTGTGTATTCGTTTTAGCGCTTTTGGGGGAAAGACGCTTACGCTAATTCAAGTACAACGCTAAATGTTTTGTACTAATATACGTAAATAAGAAGGATAAGAAATACGTTTAGTCAAATCTACGCTAACTTGCTAAAAACTCAATTTCCGCCAAATTTTGTACACGCTAAATATAATACATTCACAGTATTTTGTCTAGTCTTTCTGTCTTTCTGTAAACTGATCCCATTTTTCTTCTTCTTCTCAAGAAGTTTTGGTCAATATCAACAAAACTTGCCACAAAGTATCCTTGGATGAAGGGGATTCAAAATGCTTCAAATGAAGGGAAGGATATGGAGATAACGAACAGTATTCAATCTCAAAGTTCATTCAACAATATACAAAATCAGAGCAGAGCAAACACGGACCTCCAAAACATCAGAGGTGGGATCACGAAATAAAGAAATGTGAAAATTTTATTGCATGATTAATATATTCTTTAGAACAATTGGGCCAACAAAGTTGAAAATAATGGGAATTTTTTTGTAATAGTGTGAATTCAAGTTTCTTCAAATCATGACCCCAGGGGATAAGGAGAGGGCACAAAGGGGAGTCAAAAATTAAAATATAACTATAAAGGTATAAACAAAATTTGAAAAACCATCTTCTTAAGAGGAGCAAAACAATATTTTGCCATATTGATATGGAAGTATGGTTAGGTTGTGTAGACTGAATTTTGTTTAAATCGTGACTTATTGAGGTAGGAAGGGCCACCAATAAGGGAGAACAAGTCAAATGTCTACATAGAAATATATAGGAAAAAATTGATAAAATCTCAAAAACAGTCAAACCATCTTAATTCATACTGAAATTGAAGCATGATTAGGTAGTGTTAAGTCAAGTATGTTGAAATTCTTACCTTCAGAGTTAAGGTTGGGTCACAATGGGGATCAAAGTTTCACATACTGGTAATGAAATATAGGGAATAAAAACTTTTCCAGTAGATCGATTAGAAAAGCCATGATTAGTCGAAAGGAAAAGTTTGTTCAAATCATGACTTCCTGGGGGTTACTGGGATGGGGCCAATTTGGGGGATCAAAGGTTTATATAGGAATATATATAGGAAAAAATTCTTTTAAAATTCTGTCAAGAAACAAAGGCATTGGTTATATTGATATGAATGCATCCTCAGTTACTTTAAAAAGCCCCCTATTTCCTCTGTACATTTTTCAACACTGAACTGATTTGTTATTTTTTGTCCACACGAGCTCTGTCGCCTATTGGCCTCTTGTTTCTTTTTAATAAACATGCTTTACAAACAAATTCTGAAGTCATTTGATTGCAGGATGTAACCTCTCAAACACTTCAATGAGTATATTCGATTTCTTGTTTATTCAAGTGCATGCATCTATTTTATCACAAACATTATAGTAATTATATCATGTACATGTATCTTAATACTTCTATGAATTTAAAGATCCTCAGTTAATACGACAATAAAAATTATTTAAAAAATGTAATTTTAATTTCTTTAAAAAGGGCATTTCATCAGGAGTAAATGTATGATGTTTATTTCATGTACTGGATGACTTTCACTTCCCCTGAATCATGCAACCCTACCCACACCCTCCCCTTACTGTCCACACTCAGTCCATAAGGATGCTCTAGGCCACAATTATCCACACATCTTAGGAACTGTCCATTCTGATCTATGAAATGTAGATAGTTATTGAATTGATTAGCCACAATAATGTGACGCATGGAGTCTGTCACTATTTGTGTAGGACAAAATGATTTTTCCCCCTGGAGGTTTGTTGTTGTATCTGAACCTGACTTTTCCTGTCCTGTCCACCACTACCACTGCGTTAGCATTTCCATCAGAGGCCACTATGTATCCATATGTGTTTTCCACCAGGAACATTATAATTCCCTCCTCCTTGATAGATTGGATCACCATGTTCTTCTTTATCTATTTCCTGTGTCACTCTCTGTCCCTGATAACGGACTATTTTATAATGATTATAATCAGTAGTACACATACTAACTAGGATGTCCCCTGACCTGGTACAACACAGTCCATCTGGTTGCCAGTCCTTTGGTGTGGTGATCAGTGATCAGTGATCAGTATCTTCCTATCTTTGACGATGTTCACAGTTCTTTTGCCATTATCACTGTCACTATCACTGTATATCAGTTCTCCCCTGTCTGGTCACTGAAATGTCATCACATGTACTGGTGATAGTGTCTTGTACAGCTTTGTGTATGTCCATCAAATATAATATATATGCTATAGAGAGAACCCAGTAATACTGTACCCGGTACCACTACACTTGGTTCACGACACCTGTTATAACCATTTTGTTTTACAGTACTTGGTAAAACTGAACCGAGTTCCCTGCACCCGGTGTCAATAGCACCGGGTGTCACTACTTCGTTTCACAACACCGCTTAATACCTAATTCAGAGCAACAATGTCAGTATACTTATACTAAAGAACCTCTTGTTCAGTGTACCTGATGTCAATATTATCACAATTATTAACAAAGTAAATCAGACAGCGATAAAAAATTCGATCTTAGAATATTTTAAACATGCAAAAAACCGATCGCTATACCTTTTTTTGCGAGATAGTGATTGTCTCTTGATAAGCAAGACAACATTTTTAGGAATTGTGGCTTTTGCTCTATATAATCTTAAGGAATGCTATTATAACTAGAATTAAATTTTCGCGAGCACACTGTTTCGCGTAATTACGCGAAAAAAAGTTCTTGCGAATAAAACGTGATTTACGGTAATCAGAAAAGACCATGTCCTTTATCACCTGACCGGCTGCCACAAAAATGTAACGTGTATGATTAAGTTCTATAAGGGATATACAGGGTGTTTCACAATATATGTCACACATCTAAAGATAGATAGATAAATGACAACAAAAGCTACATATACATTTTATATATCGTTTTAATCAGCATATATTCAAAATTATTTTTTTTGAGTTAGAAGTATCCAAAATTCTCCACTTCAGTTACTATGGCAACACATCCTTAAATGTTTTCCCAACATTGCCTTAAATAATTTAAGAGACTGATGCTTTTAAATTTCTGATCACTGTTTTGTAAGTTTAACAAGATTTTTGAGACTTTTCTTGTTTTATATCTGGCTTTTTAGAACCAAAGTGCATATCTATTTTTATTTAAAGTTGCATTTAAATAAATGTGTCTTTTCAGAAATACTGGTATGTGTTAATTTGTGTCCACTTCTTTGATCTTCCTACAGTCAATCTTGCAAACTTTATCCCCAGCTCTGAATGTCATTTGAAATCTTGTATGCAGACACACTGGACTCGAATTTAAGATTTCGAAATACACTTACTGCCATTGTTACAAACCATTTCCCTAAACTGAGACATGACTTTTATGAGGTTTTCTCAATGATTGACTTCCCTCTGATATTGTTCTCATCTTTTCTTGATTTTGGGGGCTGGGGGAGGGTGTAGAGGTGTGGTGAAGAGGAGGCAGGATTTAACTGCCATTCATCATTACATTATAGTTTTATTTAAGGGTACTTACCACAAACAAAAAATGGATGCGAGGGTTGATATATATTTTTTGACTGATTTTGATTTGTATTGATATAAATAATAAATCCCTGAAATATAAAGAAATCGTAGGTTTTCCTTGGTGTTTAGATTTGAGATTTTATTTTGCCTTCTATATAATTCCATACAAAATTTTGCGCAATTTTTTAACTTTATGACAAAATCTTATAAAATTCTCACACTCTACTTGGCAAACATTATTCAGGTTGTCAATTTAAATGTAAATCTATGAGAAATAATGCTGATTTCTGAAAAAAGTTTGTGTTATTTATCCTTAAACCCTTTAATCATTCTTAATATAAGAAAACTAGACAGTTATTTCTGGTCTAGTTTTTTTTATCATCACCCTCTGTAAAATATTTAACATATTGTAAACAGTTCTTATAATAAACGTTTACAACAAATTTTTACTGCAAGTTTTACTCAATTTTGAAAACAGCTGAAATTATGACATCATTGATTATATCATCAGTTACTTCATGGTTTATTATAATTTTCCCGATAATTTGCAATATAATAATTTTAGATCAATATCCTTAACTCTAGTGTTTTGGTATTTTTGGCATCATGTTCGATATTCAGATTATGCCCATTTGATGTGTGACATATATTGTGAAACACCCTGTATATACAGATTATAGGTTTTTCTCTTACTCTCTTTGAGTTAATGATTGGAATCGTAATTCTAGGGCTGTTCTATCCGATGGAAATTCATGTATTAAAATTTTTCTTATCGAGAGACGGGGACTGTATTTGCACCGTGTTTCTTCCCCTAGGTTCCTATTGATTGATAGGAACTGAGTGTCTCAATCTTCTTCAGATTTAATACACCCAGAACTAAACATCAATTCTCCAGGACTACTTGCCACTAATGCTTATATTCTATTCTTTCCTTTAGTACTTTATTCGTCTCTTGCTTCTGATTCAGCTGTCGGCTTCTTCCGCTAATCTCTGAATGCCTGCTTTCCCCAAAGCTTCGCTTTATATACCCTTGGACTGGTCTATTTCAAGGGTTGTGATGTCATTCCGTTATTGTGGGTATTCTGTGCGTTTATTCAAACCTCCCTTTAAGCATTACAATATACATTTTCGATAAATACAAATTTATAATGACTCTTCCTGAAATATATTTTTATATATCAAATTAATAGATTTGAATTTCTAGCATTTAATTTTTATACAAAATTTTTCTTCATTGGTATCAAACTAAAATTTTTAACTTAAAATCTACAATTAATTCTTGAGTAAAGCAGGAAATTTTAATAACATATTTACTGTAGTTAACTATGACTAATCAACTATATAATGTATATTTCCTTTTCTTCTAAACTAAAATCAGGGATTAATTTTGTGTGTAAATATGTTTTTACATGGTTGTAATTACCTTTTCTTTTAATTAAGCTTAACTAGTCATAATATACTAGTACTTGTATATCCTTTTGTGACATGTTGTTGGTATGAGCTTCATAATGTTTTGCAGATTTGTTGATCTTTGTGTTCTTATTAGTTAATCATATGTTGTATATGCGATGCGTTTTGAACAATTAATTACCGAATTCCATCCAAAGACTCATTCATATGTACAAACAAGTAATAGGCGACTTTAAATGAAGCTATTTTGTACATTGAGAGAAGCTATTTTTATTTCTTTTTTATTTTATCTTTAAACGTTTTAAAACATTTCCATTTTCTCTAAAAATAGGATGTAACAAGGTACGGATAATTAGCCGGAAGGAGTGGAAAGCTGCCAATCCGACGTCGACTAGCACCTTACGTCATCCCGTCAACAGGTTCTTCATCCACCACACAGATACACCGTCCTGTGACTCCATCTCCACGTGTTCTGAGAGGGTACGGTCCATACAGCGCTATCACATGAACAGTAGGTTTAAATTCTTACTTGTTACTCTATACAGTGGATTCCACTTGTTGTTAGTGGTCCAATTGGTACGGTCCATACAGCGCTATCACATGAACAGTGGGTTTAGATTCTTACTTAAGGGCCCACTTTATGTGTAAGTGGTCATACTGGTACGATCCATACAGCGATATCACATGAAAAATAGGGTAATCTTCATACTTCTCACTCTATACAGTGGCTGGGGAGCAGGTTTAGCTTCTTTCATGTCATAAATTGGGTCCCACTTAATAAGGTCGTGGTTACTGTGGTATGATTGATGCAGCATAAACCAATGACAAGTCAGTTTATGTTCTTCCTTGTCACCCAGAACCGTGGGTCACACGTAATATATTGATGGTTAAGATAATTATATCTAAGTCAAGCACATGCACATGTTCTGAGTTTTGCGCATAACCAAATACTTTTTTGTAGCTGACTTACGCACCAATCAAAGACTTTTTAAAATAACATTCTTTAATCATAGCCAAAATTTCAGATAAAATGTGTTTGATTAAGTATCACTTTATTCCACATAAAGTCAAACTATTATCTATTAATGACTTTTAGTTAACTTTTATGATAGAGATAATAAAAGTGACGAACGGTAATTATGTAACTCCAATGTTTAAAGTATGACCTAACAATTAAAATGAGAACATCATTCAGCATTTGACTTATTAATAGATTTTATTTGTTGACAAGGTCATTGTATCGGGAATTCGCGAAAAAAGGTTTTAAACTAAACTGTTAATATTGTAAGGACCTGTCAGATCACTATAATTTAACTTAGTGTACTATGTAATAGTTATTGGATGGGTTTACTTGTAATAATATTTCATGTGTGTCAAAACGTTGCGACAACAATGGCTGAGAATGTTAGAATTTGTATTTATTTTTACATGCCATGTATTAGTTACCTTTCATCTTAAATCTGCACGTATTTCTTGAGTTAACTCTCATTAGCTTAGCAGTTCTACATATGTGGATAAACAGTAATACTTTGAATCATCTGCTGTCATGCCACTAATCAAATTCTCTCTGCCATCGTTATATCGGCGCATGTTATGTACATAGTTTCGTATTTTACTTAACTTAATATTCCTGCTATATCACGGGCATACATGTAATTACTTGTTATTTATTATGTTTATTATCATTGTGGGTTATACTATTCATTTTAGCCATTTTTATTCCTGATTACACGTGTCTTCAATTTGCACTATATTTTTATTCATCTGCGATATCGTCTGCATATTCAGCAAGTTTATTTATATGAAATTTACAAGTTTCAGAGATAAATTGCTTACTAACTTATATTAGACACATCTTTTGTAATCCATATTTAACGGTTATTTTGTCTTTTTAATGCCGTTTGTAGTTATTGCCTGACGTCACGGCGTCAGGCTGTATAAGGATTGATAATTGCTTGATCCGAAACTAATAGATCATACCAAGAGAGCTAGATTTTGTGCAAGCTGATTTACATTGGAAATCTTTTACCTGCATTTTAAAAGAAACATTTTTCAGGGAAACAATGATTATACTGATGCAAAATAATGCAGTATTTACTTTGTTTACTCTGTTTGCATGAAACAGATTATTCCATGTGATTTACCGTTTCAACGTGTCCGTGTATCTTTTTTTCTCCATCTCTATACTACTGGATCAGTCCATTTATATTCTACGAAGGGGTGAATCGCTCTTTTCGCGCCAAATGTCACGAGTAAGCGATCTTCGCGCCTTTTCTTGGATTGTTCTATTGTATGAATGGGGGTGCTAACTTCCATGGAATTGAATAAAGTTTGTTTATGTAACCTCCGTCTTCTTATGATTCAGAAATTCTCTCTACAAATTTTATCCTATTCCTTAAAACAATATATGAATCATATGTATCGGAATATGGACATGCAAAACAAAAGAAATGATTTCTCCAATTTGTTTCCCCTCTGTTGGTTTATTCCAAATTTTAATGGACTAGTCCAATCACCACAAACAATCGACGCAGTTCAACCAGATTCCAGACGATTTGATGAAAGAAATTACCTGTGCGAAATCTTGGATTTCTTTTCCACAAAGGCCTTAATGTTGGTTTTCACTATTTCGTTCTCAAAAAATTATATACTCTTCAAAAAAAAGAAACGCATCGTAGAATTTTAGTGACACATTGAACATAAAGATTATTTAGTAAAATGATGCATTGATAAAACAGAAATGTGGTAAGCAACAGGAATACTATCTAAATGTCATAATTACTCAACAATTTTAAAATTATAGTCAGTTTAAGACCATTAAAGATCAATATCTGTTATGCCCCCCGCAGACACAAATGATAGCCACAAACGGCATCTAATGGAAGCAAACGTGTGTAATAAAAACTGTATAGGAATACTCTCCCACTCCAAATGTAGAACTTTAGTCAGCTGTTGCAGAGTCTGGTGATGCAATTGTCTTTGGCAAATCATATCAATCCATTTTGTCCAATGCTGCTTAATTTGGATTAAATCTAGCGATTTAGATGACTGTGACTGAAACAGGTTGTTGTTTCTTTGCAAGAATAGGTGTATCAAACGAGCCATATGTGGCTGCGTATTGTGAGATTGCAATACGGCTCTAGGATGCTGCAAAATTGAATGGGTATGTGGAGGCAGAACATGGTTAGCGTACCTTTTTCCATCAAAGTCCATTGAATTCGAACCAAGTCAATCTTACTTTCTTATAATACCATTTTCCATATCATTACACTACCACCACCAACTTTTTTAACGTCCTGGAGGCAGTTATCTATCTAACCTTCATTAAAAAGCATTAGCACTCTTAAACTTGTGAGAGGCTTTCAAATAAACATTCTGGACTAGTAGGTTCACCAAAATGTTCAACAGTGATGCTGTGGTCATACTCTATTCATCTGAGATCTTTGAAGTCGATATTTGGGGTGTTGTGGGGTCGAAAAATGGCATGAATAATCCTCTTGCAATAATTCGTAGTCAACTGAAAACGGTCTTGTGAGATGATCTGTGCAGTTCAGGGATAGCTAATGCTTTAAATGGCGTCCTTGCATTACATTCATGCAATTTGCATTATCCTCGGAAGTGATGCTGTGTTGCTAATGTCACACGCAGTCTACCATATTTTTTGCGAACATTGGGTGTTCAATGTTAATGGTTTATGTTTTATAGGTTAGATATGGTCTGTGTGTAACATTAAAACCTCTTGCAATTGTAGATTGTGGTACCCCTGCTTCCAGTCGCCCATTTTCCTTTTTGTGCCACGCAACATTCAGATGCAGCATTTTTAGGAAACGTCATTTCTCAAATAAAACAAGATTCAAAATATCGAGAACCCCCGCTTTTGATAGCCCCTTTGTACCTGAAGGAATTGCATCGGAATTCAACAAATGAAAATTGAGATAAAAATTTTGGTGGAAATTTTGCAAAATCACGTCTTTTTGTCTGTGAGACATGTAGAATAACTGTAAAGTTAACAATTGCATTAAAAAATCATTCATTACACTCGGATACATCGTATCCATACAAAAATAAAAGGTATGACAAAACTATCACAAATTTTCAGGGCATTGTTCTTACTATGCGTTTCTTTTTTTGAAGAGTATATATCCAAATATGAAAAAAAGATATGGCCGACTCTGTGGTATGAAATACATAGAGATAACGAACAGTATTTATACTCAAAAGTATAGGCCTACAATACAAAATTTGAGCAGAGCAAACATAGACCTTCAAAACATCAGAGGTGGGATCTGGTGCAATATATTTTATTTCAAGTTCATTTGATTAGATGTAAGAATAGGTAACGATTGTTAATTGATAATGTGTCGTTGATATACAGTATCTAAATGTCGAGATGAAAGCCACAGCAAAGGTTTTCTTCCTCTCATGCACAAGGCTTAGAATATTTTCTGTCATATGAATACCAAAATATGTCTGCTAATAATTGGGATGAATTTGGGAATTCCTACAGATTTATGAAAACGTCGATCTCCAAAAACTACAAAGATATTGTCAGTAAGAAACTCCAGCTTCATTTTATTGTCTTTACCTTAGAAATCTTGCGTGTATATTCAGAATACTTTTAACAGAATAAATTTGCAAATGACCAGTGACAATTAAGGTTAATAAATTGTAATGTATCCACATAAGGTCCACGATTGGTGTTACTGGTCAACAGGGGATGCTTACACATCCTAGGATCTTATTCTCATCTCTGCAATATCCAGGTAACTGAAATTCTCTAAATCAACAAAGATAAGTTCGATCTACAGTGCCTTTACTGGATTCCCAAACGTCATTAAACATCATAAAAACACAGATACATTGCTTAGTCAAGATAATGACCTTTCAAGCCGCAATCTTTACTCCTTACAAAAATATTATCTGCTGTAAAGAGGAAATTCCAGACATACAACTACATATTCCATAAAAGGTTTTAATCAGAAGCGGATTCTCAAAAATTCCAAAGGTTATAAAAAAAAACAACATTTTTACATTTTATAGTACCACTGCTCACAAAAATAAGGAAAGGCTCTTTGGAACCATAAAAAGTGCTACACCAATCAAAAAAGAAGTCAGAAATTCTCACATCTTGTAATTTGTCACCAAATATTTTTCCAAAAAGAACTTTTGTAATTCCCATGTCCATTAATTGTGCTCCTATATTGACTGTTTTTTTTTTCTTCCCGTGATGCAAAATATATTTTTAAAAACGGTGGCCTTTTACTCGACATTAGATATTTCGAAAATGTAATTTAATAATATTATTGACAAACAATAGTTACTTCCATTCCAACTCCACCCATTTCTTGTATTGGTGAAGTAGTAGATAGAGTTTGACGAGAGATTATTTATATTTGCAAGCGTAATTCATCGTACTCATTGGACTGTCCGTAAGTTGAGACCTCGAAAGACTTAAACAGAAAGAATACGGTTCCATGGGATCTATTTCTAGGATTTTTCGAAAAAATAAAAGTTGATGTGACTGACCTAGAAAACTTCAAGATGTCGCCGATGTGTACCTTGTGTATTATCAGGTCGGGATGTATATTAGTTTTTATAAAAGGAAAATAAGTAACGTCGTAGAAATAAAATAATAAGTAGGTGCCTATGGAAAATAAGATTAAATTGTCTCTGCTGGTGCTTTATTACGGTATGAATGTTTTTCTCTTTGCATAAAAAGATGCTACCATGAAGGACCTATAAGATGATATTACCAAATTGACATTAATAATTAAACTCAAATGGATATTGGCTAATCCGAATTTGCTTTAATTTCTTAAATTTTTGAGGATATATTAGACATATGGTTAATTTGTCGCATAAACTTACAAAATGAAACAAAAACAAAAGGTTTGATCGTTTACTAAGAGAGAAAGAATGCTTTTAACGGGGTTGGGGTTCAACTCTGTACTCAGATTGAAGCTTATAAGAGCTTTTAAAGTTCTAGTATTTTTTTTGAAAAATTATATTAAATTGATATGATTAGATACTTTAGTCCCTTATTATTAATTAAACTTTCATTTGAAAAGTTCTATAATAATATTGAGAGGTAGAAAAAAAAAAGATATTTTCATACGCTATTATTCCGCCAAAAATAAAGTCCCTACTAGTTTTCAAACGCAGTTTACTTTTTCTATTTAAGATTGCACAATTGTGATGAAGAAAGAAAAATATGGTCTTTTAAATCCCTTACAACTAAATATATAATACATATAATTAAGCAAATATAATTTGAATATTTCATCTAGTCAGAAACCAGAGAAGAATCCTACCCTAAAAACACCTATAAAAATTATATAACTTTTCAATTTTTGTTAATTACATGATTTAAGCATTAATAAACGAGTGGAGAATAAAGAGTGGATATATGACTCTTTTGGAACATTACTGATCGAGGAAGAAGTTATCTTAAAGATTCTGTGAAAAAACTGGTCAGGGAAGAACCTACTCTACAGCTAATATAACGCATTTTGGTGACATGCAATAGGTGAATGATATTTTAAATCTGATATCCAAGATGAATTAATGTAAAAACACAATATAAAAATAATTTTCTTATTTCTCTGTTTTGATTTACTTTGCCGCACATACAATATATATAAACTTGTTTTTACGATAAACTATCTCGTTATTTTGAATGAAAACAAACTTAGGACTTACTCTATCCAGTTTTCTGTCATAAAAACTCGTTTTCTCCTCGCTTATAATGTCTTTTGTACGACTTGTATTAATATCTCGAACGTATGACATACGAGGGGTAATCAAAAAGTTCGCGAACTAATTGAAAAACTTCCATAAAAGAAACGATATTTGGTTGAAGTGTTGATTATATTTTAAATTAGTCCTTTCCGATTTCAATGCACATCAACCACTGTTCTGCTTATCTGCGAATCACGTGATATAGGCGGTCACATGACCCCTCTGTATAGCGTTCTGTCACAAAAGCTGAAAGATTTTTCTTAGTTTTATTCTTCTTTCCCTGTAAGTTAATTTTTATAACAATAACAGTTCATTTGTCAGAAATGGTCAAATCTTGGCAACATAATGGGTGAATAAGAA
This sequence comes from Saccostrea cuccullata, assembly GCF_032062105.1. Taxonomy (NCBI): domain Eukaryota; kingdom Metazoa; phylum Mollusca; class Bivalvia; order Ostreida; family Ostreidae; genus Saccostrea; species Saccostrea cuccullata. The sequence continues at coordinate 38,181 of NW_026931878.1, forward strand.
TACCCTTTCCAAAAATAAGCATGGCGACCATGAAAACCCATATCTTTTTTCTCGGGAGAGACATTTATTCAAGATGGATAGAAAAAGGGTGACTTCTTTTACTCATATCTAATATGTTTAAAATCTCAAGTAAACAATATCTTAGGTATTTAATGATTTTATTATTGTTCAAATATTCAACTAATTTTCAAAATTTAAAGGTCTTTGATGGCAAATTGCTTAATTAAAAATTTCACATCTCTTTTCAAACTTGCTTTCACTGGACAACATAACAAGTCTTATTTTTAACCATATGCGTTCTTTCACTTAAACGACAAATCTAATCATTGGTTGAATTTATAGGAAGTCATTAGTCTTAATAAACTGTGTACAAATTATTATAAGCTACTGCAAAGGGAGTTCTAAGATACACAATAAAGTGTACAATTGTTTGTTGAACGACTCCGACTGAGACAACCATTTTTCGTCACAAGTGATCTACATGTTCTTAGTGACGTCATTTTTACATTTTGACGTCACAAACAAGGAGCAAAACTTTATTCGGCATATACTTTTTTATAGAAATTGTGTATAGCTATGTGTGTACCAAATGTTTTTGTAATCTGAATTGTTGTTTGGTAGATATAGATATAGTTCGCGAACTTTTTGATCACCCCTCGTATCATCTCGAATAAAATTATTTTCCTGCCTATGTTACTTATTATTTCGTTCGAAGGACTTGGGTTTTAGCTCTACTGGCCAGAGACCAGAAGAGCTTATGCAAAAGCATGGTAACTGTCGTCCGTCCCTCTGTCTAGCTGTCTGATAACAATTTTTCAAAATGCTACTCCTGCCTGATTTCCATAATATAACTTGGCACACAAGAAGACTACGCTAGGATACAGAATTTAGTGAATCGGATTTTTGACTTCAATGAACGATGATGCCATTGTTACTAAAATGGAAATTTACGGAAAATTCCTTTAAAACGCCACTTTTCTTACAGCTTTGGTCTGATTTCAAAATGACTTGGCACACAAGTAGACAAAACTAAGATACAGATTATCTTTATTGGCTTTTGATTTTGATAAACGGAGTTGCCATGGTTGCTATAAATAGAACTTCTTTATAAAACTTTCCAAACCATACTCCTCCTACAGATTTGATCTGATTCTAATATAATGCCACATTCAAGTAGACTACAATGAGAAACATAATTCTCTTTATTCTTTTTTTATTTTTATGAATGATGTTGCCATGGTAACTAAAATTGAAATTTCTGTAACTTTTTTTTTAAAAGGCCACAAACCAGTATAGCTATTGTCTCTACGGAAACTTTTGTTTCAAAAAATATTTTCGACTTGGATCTCCTGTTTGAGATTAAATAAAAAAGTGTTTGAAAAATATGCCAAGTCTAACATTTCCCTAAGTACCCCCTTAAGTAGTATCTCCTCCTAAATAGACTGGCAACAAGTAGAATTCAAGTGTGTTATGAATGTCACTTATTTCTGAAAGTTAGAAGATGATGTATGCCTTAAAAGAAACGGAATTTTTAATATATTCTCATTGAACGTCGTTGAGAACAGACTTACAGTGATCATGAGTGCTATTATAATTTTTCAGATTCTGTGCTTCTATCTTGTTTTAGATGATGTTTCTTCAGAGTGTGACAGAACTAATGGACCCCTGGGACTGACAGATTGTGTCCTTTCACCACAATATGCAAAATACCAGGCCGCTGTTTGTTTACCCAGAACGATGTCCTCTTTAAATAAACACGTAACATGTGCCGGGAAAACGACAAATTTCTGCTGGTATTTGTGTAATACAGCTCCAAGTCACGGAGGTCTGTCAGCATGCCAGTGCGATCCGGATTCCAAAACTGAAAGAAATAATTCCCCTCTTGACAAAGAGTGTTATTTACCAACAAAAGACTGCTCCTGGTTTTCAAAATGCTTGAAGAAGAAATATGACTGCAATTCAATAACACATGCAGAAAACAAATGTAAAAAATTGAGGGGTCTTGTAAAATTGTCCGTTTTGAAATTGAGTAAGTTGGCTTTAGGTTGGGTTTGGAAAGTGACTTCTTGTATACAGAGAGATTTACTTCACCTCCTGTATCCGCAGATTAAAAGTGACTGTGAAAAAATTGGGAAAGTAATAGATCAATCTACTAACACATGTTACTATGAGCCACACTCTGGTATATGCACTTTAACGTTTCTTGATGAAGTAATCTTACTCAAATATGGATTTGAAACAAAACGATTTCATTGCAAGTTTCAAAAAACTGTACCTGACTGGGCAAAATTGCTTGTATTCTATGTGAGAAATGACTCTCCGAAAGATTATAATACCCTGGCTTTTGAATTTGGTGAATCACTCTCTAAGAAGTTTAATTGGAATTCTGACCTGACCTACAATTCAATGGCCTCGGAAACAACTAATTGCAAGAGCAAACCTATAAAAATTCGTTTCTACCTTTACTCGAAAACCAAAAAACTCAAACAGATAAACGTCGCCAATGACGATTTAAAAAAGTATATTGAAGAAGGGAATATGAAGGATTTGGAACTGAAAGACAAGGCGCCAGTTTTTATTGTCCGTGTGATGAGCTGTATAGATACTCTGTGCTCTCCCGCTTTTACCTTCTTTTTTTACCAAGCACGTAAGTATCAAATTAAAAAGAAAAGCTTGTATCTTTCTTTCCTTAATATGTGCAATACTATAGTAAAGGAGATTTCTTTAAAGAAAGAAAAAATAATGCTGGTTTTTCTATTTTCCATTTGATTATGTTCATTTAAATTTGTGCAAAATCTTATGCACCGTATACAACGGGTCACGCGGGGGAGTCGTTTTCAACGTATGGGGGAGTAGATTTTCACCGCTTCGGAGTCAGAGGAGATGTGGGTCACGTCTTTTTTGGTATATATAAGATGTATTTACAAAAAACAAATATCCCACGGAAGATGGCAATAGTTAAGCTTTATCGTGGTCATTTGTCCGGCTATCATATACGTCTAGTTTTCTCAAACACTTCGAAACTATTTGACAGTTTTCTTATTTACGTTGATCGGGTAGTAAAAACATGCATGATTTGCACAATCTACGGCCTGCGGAGGGATTCTCACATTTAAAACAGCGAGAGAAAACGTTCATCTTTTAAATGCAACAACTTAATCTTGACTAGACTTTATAAAAATTAATAATTAAGACATTTTCTCTTCAAACAGTAACGGTTACGTAGGGGGAGTCGTTTATGGGAAAGCACATCGTAGGGGGAGTCGCAAAATAAAGTCAAATGCATATACTTGGTGTTGTTTTCATCTCTTTTTATACTGCCAATACCTTTTTATTTACTCGCAGATATCTATAAATCTATGTTTGGTTATTTAATTTATAATCTGAAGTTACGAAAAGAGATTTTTTCTGTGGCTTTATCAGTTCCAGAAAACAATCAGCAATTAAGATTACATGTGCAATTGGATTATACATTGTATATCATCGGAACACATGTACTCGGGGACAGAACCCTCCCCCTCAGTATGTAATGTTCGTACATGTTTATCACAAAAATTCAATTCACGAATTCAGAACCCTCACTTCCACAATGAAAGCCTCTCCATAAAAAAAAATCAACTAGATTTATAATATAAAAATTTCTTGATAATATCAACCATTTTTTTTAATTAGAAAAAGGCAGATCTCTGACGCGTTTTCACGCCCCTTGACGTTTTCTTTGAAAGGGGGTTAAATTTAACTGGTATATTCCCACGATTAGGTTCACAATTTATTATTTATTTATCATACCGGTATATAGTAACACATCTTCAAACACAAACGAATTAGTATTTTAATTGAGAATATTTTGGATAATCTGATGTTAATACATATATAATTAGGTTAATGTACAGAATGAATGCTGAGGATGGGACTGGATTGCATATTACCTAAAGCGCTGGAAATGTATGTCTATGATAAATAAAATGATAAGTGTCAATGTAAAAATAATTTACCACAAACTTTGAAAAGAAGAAATACGAAAATATTTCTTCAATGTATACATTTCATTATCATGATACCCTCCCTTACCTTGCCCCAGCTCTATACAGTTCCTGAGAACATGTTACCCCCTTTACCCCCCCCCCCCCTTTCGCAGTTTCGTGAACACATAGCATGGCGGGTTGTTGTACCAGAATCAGTCTATGGCAAACAGCATTATACATTCATAGACAGGGTTCGAGGGCAGCATGCGTTTTGTCGGACCCAAGAACCAAAATGTTTGCAGGACACTGGTTAGGCCGAAGGCAAATAGTTTTGTTCAATGGGTCGACAAAACACGTTTTGCCAGATCTAGAGAACACATTCAATAAATGTTTTGTTATGCATTTTACTGTTTACTATGATATTATCATGATGAAATTTTTGTTAACCCTCACAGCATTGAAAAACTGTCGATTCCGTTAAGTTCTGACAGCTGACCCCGCCCACACTTTGACGTAAACGGTGCAATATCTCATCGAAAGGTCCAACACCTCGCTCCACGGCCAAAGTGCTATTTATTTGACTTATGAAAACAGTAGAAAAGTTATTATTTTTAGTGTAAATTATGTAACAATTTTTAAAAGTATAACAAACGAATATTACCGACAACTCAGCTGAAAAATTTTGACAAGCAAAATAAATAAATAAAAAAAAAAAAGAAAAGAAACAAAAAACAAAAACAAAAAAATGGGTTGGTGAAAGGAGGTTACAACAGTTTGACAACCAAATTGTATGTATTAACACATTCGCAAATACTATAATTAAATATTCTGCAACAATATTAATAAAAAAATTATTTGATATTATTAAGAAATTTTCCAAATTATTCATGTTATTAATCGGGTTGTTTTTTTATGGAGAGGCTTTCATATTGGAAGTGAGGGTTCGTGAATTCGTGAATTGAATTTTGTGATAGACATGTACGAACATTACATACTGAGGGGGAGGGTCCTGTCCCCAAGCTCATGTGTTCCGATGATATATAATCCAATTGTTCATGTAATCTAAATTGCTGATTGTTTTCTGGAACTGATAAAGCCACAGAAAAAAATCTCTTAAATTTTCGTAACTTCAGATTATAAAGTAAATAACCAAACATAGATTTATAGATATCTACGAGTAAATAAAAAGGTATTGGCAGTAAAAAAGAGATGAAAACAACACCAAGTATATGCATTTGACTTTATTTTGCGACTCCCCCTGCGATGTGCTTTCCCATAAACGACTCCCCCCTACGTAACCGTTACTGTTTGAAGAGAAAATGTCTTAATTATTAATTTTTATAAGGTCTAGTCAAGATTAAGTTGTTGCATTTAAAAGATAAACGTTTTCTCTCGCTGTTTTAAATGTGAGAATCCCTCCGCAGGCCGTAGATTGTGCAAATCATGCATGTTTTTACTACCCGATCAACGTTATATGAAAACTGTCAAATAGTTTCGAAGTGTTTGAGAAAACTAGACGTATATGATAGCCGGACAAATGACCACGATAAAGCTTAACTATTGTCATCTTCCGTGGGATATTTGTTTTTCGTAAATACATCTTATATATACCGAAAAAAGACGTGACCCACATCTCCTCTGACTCCGAAACGATGAAAATCTACTCCACCATACGTTGAAAACGACTCCCCAATACTTTTTAGCGACTCTCCCGCGTTACCCGTTGTATACAGTGTTATGCGTGAAAAGAAGAAAACACTTGCTGTGGCCTTCAACTCAACATTTAGATACATAGACGTATTGTCAATAAACAATCATGGTAATTTCCATTCCTAGGTCGACTTGAAAAAGACGGTAATGGTAATCTAACAACCAAGCTTTATGATAAACATGATGACTTTAACTTTTCTATTGTCAACTTCCCTTATTTGTGCAGCAATATGCCTTCATCACCTGCCTACGGAGTTTAAGTATCTCAGCTGATTTGATACGCAAGAGCATGCTCTACGTATGAACAATTTCTAAAACGAGGTAAATCATTGACAAGCAAGTTGATGAACAAGAATATCAGCAGTCTCGTTTATGTCATCATTTCGTAAGTTCTATGATAGATACAATGACCTTGTCAGCAAATGCAAATTATCATTGAGTCAAAAGCTGACTGACATTTTTCATAACAATTGTTAGTCCATTATTTATACACTGGATTAACGACGGATTTTTCTGTTATTTCCTGATCATGACAAGGAGCACACGGCGAGTGTGACTGGTCTGCAGGGGATGCTCACTCCTCCATGGCACCTGATCTCACCTCTGATGTTTCAGGGGTCCGTGTTTGCTCTGCTCTTATTTTGTATTGTTTTATGGACTTTGAGATTGAATACTGTTCGTTATCTCCATATCTTACTTAACATATATGTTATCTCACAGGTGTATTACACATGTATATAATATATGTTTTATATGTAACTGAAACACATACTTTACATGTGTATATTTACACATGTGTATTACATGTGTAAAACATGCATTGAACACACGTGAAATTAAACATGTTTACACAGGTGGACATTTTTCCTGTGTAGTGTATTTATATAGCATAATGCAAAATTGTGTATAATTAATTGTGTTACTTTTTATGGTCTTTAATTGTAAACATAAGTTATGGTTACAATAACTTTATCGGAGACAAGATCAAGAACACATAGTAATTTCCTTCAGTTACAGTTCAATTACTGTGTGTTCCCCTTTTATAAACTAAGGAACGATTCCACTGCATTGAGATTAGCAAATGAAAACTACCTTATAAGTCTATTTTCCCCAAAGCTGAACAAACATTAACTTTGAGAAATTATCTATTCTGTATACCAGCAATTTCAATTTCTTTTTACTCTGTTTATAGAGACTGAGATAAGCATGATTTATTGTCCATTATTGTCCTATTGGAATTTCCCTAACTTTTACGTAACGTAGTTTTACTACTTCCTTCCCTGCAAAGACTCATTACGTCATAGTGAACGTTACCAAGCAAAACAATCAGTTCAATTTATGTACACCTGAAGACGGATTTTGAAATCTAGAAAGCGTTTGTGTTAAATGAAATTTAGAAACTGCATTTTCTTTCTCTGTTATAATTATTTTCACCTGTGTGACATCGACTTTGAACTATTTTCAACTATATATATATATATATATATATATATATATATATATATATAAAGCACTAAAAATGACCAACGACACGAACAATAAAAATTGTCAAATTTTCGGGACGCCCTGTCCCTTCCTCAGGACAAAGAAAAAAGTTAAAAAGTCATAAGAACAAAGGAAAAATAGAAACAAAAACAACTAGCACTACTACTAAGCTACTAAACACTAGATATTTACATACTTAATAAATTACATGTTGAATTCGAAATTTTTAAGAACAATAATATGTTATTATTATTGTTCTTAAAAATTTCGAATTCAACATGTAATTTATTTAAGGAATAACTGTCTTATTTTTCGAATTCATGAAGTGATCAATGGATTGGCTTGTGTGATAATTTGCATAAACGCCGAAGGCGTTTATGCATAAAATTATCACACAAGCCAATCCATTGATCATCTTCATGAATTTGAAAAATCTGACAGTTATTCCTTATATTTACATGCTTTGATTCCGCCAATCCACGGGCTCCAAGCCTGCTTCTCTCTAGGTGTTGTCCCGCCCTCACGTGGTTTTTTTTTTTTGGAACCGCGCCAAAACATTCATGAGGAAATCAATTACATTTACAATTGGTAATTTTATCTCGGACAAAGACATTGGAAATGTAAATATATATATATATATATATATATATATATATATATATATATATATATATATATATATATATATATATATATATATATATATATATATATATATATATATATATATTGTCAAGCCGGAGTCAGTACACAAGTGTTGACAATGCTTTATTCGAGTGCGTCATGCACAGTATAGGCATCTACACACATATATAATAGTGGAAGCTACAAAAAACATATAGGAATCATAAGCTAACAGCCCTAAATTGATGGACAATAATAATATCGACATAATGAATAATGAAATATGGCGCAAAAAACTCACAAGTGAAGTACTGGTTTGACATTAACAACAGACCTAGATGCTTATTTATCACTGACATTATCGAATACATGTAATATTTCGATCAATTATAAGGATAAAAGAATAAACTTGCACTTTGATGGGCTCCAAATTTGTACCATGATCAATTAGGTCGTACCTAAAATATTCTTATCATGCTAACATTATATACATGTATTTATATATTCAAGAGAGCATAATTAGCGATTAAAACTTTTAGCAGTCTACCACAAAACCGCTAAAATAAACAAATTTAGCAACCCGGTAAAACTTCCCGATTTACTTGGCTTGAAATTAATAAATTTGTATCTTTTTCACCATAGCGTGCAAGAAAATAAATATAATAAAAAGGAAGGATTGGGGAGCCAGAGAACCAAGACAAATCACCTATATTGAAGATGAGAATTCACCCGTCATTTGGGTTTTTATCCACCATACGGTTACAGATACATGTTTTAACGTTGAAGACTGTATATCTAGAGCCAAACTCGTACAGAATAGTCACATGGATGACGCACGTAAGTTTAATTTTCGATGTTATTTTTACGCCCATTACTCAGTATTATGGTAAAGCATCTCTTTCCGTTTGTCTGTCTGTCAGTATGAGGAGTGTGTTAAAATGATGAAATTGCTATCCGTTCTGTTCGTCGTCGTGCGTTGTGTGTTAACATTTGAACATTTTCAGCTTCTTCTCTGAAACACTGAACCAATTTCAACTAAATTTCGTATACAGCATCATTGGGGGAAGGGGAACAACAACTGAGAATTTTAAGGTCCCTGCCCCCTGGGGTCTGAAGGGTAGGGACAAAACCACTAAAATTAATGAAATATTTTAAAAATATCCTGGAGATCAAGCCGGCAAACTGTCAGCATGAATGTAATGAGTACTGAGTCTTCAACCAAAATTTTGAAATTCATATCTTCAGGGTCAGGGGTTCTGGTTGTAGGGAAGGGCTGTAAAGATTATATTGTAATATTTGCATATCTAATGCTCTCTCCCACTATGAACATGTAGTCACCAACTGCGTTCATAGCACCATAGACGCAACTGCTTCTGCTATGAGTGCAATTGCTCTACCACATTCGTGTAGTACAAAGTTTACTACAATTATATCACGTGCTGAGAAGTATATATATGAAATGTTTCATAAAAGGAATAAAAATAAGTTTTTAATAATATTCTTAAAAAAAAAGCAATTCAGAATATTTAAAATTGCTGATTGATATCTTTAAAAATTCTATTTTGGTCAATGTATTTAATTGTATAATAAAACTTTTTAAAATTGTAGATAACTGCCATATTTTAATTTTTTCATATCATATATATTTGTACAAAGAAAGATAACTCTTTACACTTGGGTAATAACACTCAGAAAGAGGAAATTTCTTTAACTAGTATATTTACTTCAAGAATGATTTCAGCTATTAAAAATAAATATGAAAAGCTAAAAAAAAAATCATAGAAAAGCATTCAGAAATAATAATCATTATAAAAGCATCTTGTTGAATTATTGATTTTTGTCAGAGGGTTTCAATAACGTTGATCGATGAAGTCACAACTGCATCAAAACAAAAATTAAGAGAATGTGATGACGGCGCTGCTTGTATCCAGATAACTGTTTGAGAGGGGAATACTTTATAAATTGTTTGTGATTTATTAGAGAAAAGGATCTTTGATCAGGTGTACTGATTTTAAAGCCGTATGTTTTTCATTACTGAAGACAAGAAGCCGCGTCCTTATGTAAGTCAGGATTTCCTCTGATATTCTTTAAAAAATCAAAGAATGCAAATATAAGTAATAAACAACGATTATCCAGTGAACATAGCATTATGAATAGCAATTGCTCTGTTGGCATATTTTCCATGATGCGCTAGCGCCATCATGGAATATGCCAGCAGAGCATTTGCTATTCATAACGCCAATGTTCACTGAATAACGTTGTTTATTTCTTAAATGTTTTGATTTTTGATACGACCCCTAATTGTAGCTACGAGTGTATTGAGCATTTTTTTTAAAACCATATATGGCGTAACTGTTCAAAAAATATAATTTTGTAAAATACAAAATTAAGTAAAGAAATATAGTTAATACACTGAAATTAAAACTTTTCATACAATTCTGAACACGGAGAACACCTCGTTTTATCTAATAATACGATTTTATCTTCTCTGTAATGTGTTATTTAAATCTTTTGTATTTTCTTCCGAGTCGGAGAAAATTCGGAGAATCCAAATTAAATTGTGATATCTTTATAACGCAATTGACTTAGATTTTGTAATTTACAGAAAAGTTCTATCTTTATGTAATAGTTAGATCATATTAAGTAAAATTTTAGTGGTTAAGAAGGGGCGGAGGGAGCGAAGCGACCGAGCCCTTCTTAACCACTAAAATTTTACTTAATATGATCTAACTTACTTAGAACATATTTTTCATTGGCTAATAAGTCAGCGCGCGTAGTTGCTGCATAGACATAAAATCTTAACAATTAAGTGATCAACTTAGTAGAAAATTTAGCAGCTGCTGATTGGAGGAAAAAGTAGGTTAGGTTCTAAATAAAGTAATCATACAAATAATAAGTTCTTATAATTCTAGTTTAATAATTTTCATAGTACATACGCCACATATGGCTTTAAAGTAAATATTAATATAATTTACTAAGAGATGAATGTAATGGTTGTATCTTTTATACATATTATCGAACTATTCATATTTCCGTATGATATTGTATTTAAATAAGTATTCTGGTTGATATTAAGATGTAAACACGTGTTGGCCTATTTTACGTTGACATGCATACTGATATCAG